>NW_008804549.1:1882382-1975761 GCF_000145635.1 Gaeumannomyces tritici R3-111a-1 | reverse complement strand
GGACATTAGTTTATGTTCGTTTGTGAGACGAAGAGAAGGAGGAGAGGCAGGGCAGGGAGAATGGTCCTTGTTGCATAAGCGACGAGGTGCAACCACTTCTAAATAGCTGGCACAGGTATAAACAGAGAAGAATAAATAAGAACCTAGATCGCAATTGACTTGTCAAAGCCCCCTACAAACTGACGTGTTGTCACACAAACATGACATCTCCAAGACATTGGCCCGCTTCTCGATCGAGCTGAGATCGAGAAATCCAAAATCCCATCCTGCTGGTCTGCCTCCCGCCGCCAGCCAGGGTTCCATGTCGGAAGTGCATACTTTCTTCAGCCGCCATGATTGGCTTGTACCGAAACTTGCACCACGCGTTTTGGAGGGGACAGCTCAGCCAAGGTGGGCGGAGACCTCAGACAAGGTGGGAAAAAGTGGACCCAAATCTCAGCCAAGGTGGCAGGGGCAGTAAAAATGCATATGCATTGCATATGCAACGCATATACAATAATTTAAAAATTTAAAAAATATTATTAATTAAATTAAATTATTTAAAATTAAATAAAACGTTTAATATAATTACTCACTTTTTATTTATTTATATATTATTTTATTATATTTTATTACTTTTATTTTTATACACTTTTATTATATTTTTTCAAAATTACTAATTGCATATGCGTTGCATACGCAATTCAAAAACACCTCAGCCAAGGTGGGAGAAAAAATGGGTCGTTTAGCCTAATTGGGGAATTTTTTAAGCTTCCACCTTGTTTGAGGTGTTCGCCCACCTTGGCTGAGGTGACTACTCGCGTTTTGTCGTCCTCTGCCGCGTTCAGGGGCGGCTCCGCGGGTTTGAACCTACAGATTCCGGAGGGGGGTGCTGTAGAATGATCAAATGCTGCCTAGGATTAGCAGTGGCTCTGGTGCGTCACCATGGTCAAATGAGCGTGTGGGCGGCGGTGGAGCGAGCAGCTGCGGCATTGCCCCTCCAACCCCGCGACGCGGGAGCTCCCTCCATGGAAAAAGCTATGAATTTGGCTGGTGGAGGGGTCAAATTCAGAGTGATGTAAAGCGGCGCCGCAGACCTGTCACGCGTAGCAGTTCACTCACCAACATCAGATACAGCACCGCCCCGACCTCTCGCGATCCGGAATCTACATTGCAATTTTATTGGAATTTCCCCCCGGAGACTTCATCCGCAGAATCTGTCCAGCAATTAATATCACCACCCTCTCCGAACAATTATGAGCGCCGAGCCAGAGCAGGCTGAGGCTGTGAGCCTCGAGCCGCAGTCGCGTGTCGTGGTCTACTGTGGAGGTGCGCTCACGTTACTCCCCTACCAACTCTCCCACGCATCTCTCTCTTGGCTAGTATTGGCTGGAAATATCGCAAAGCGCATTCTAACAGCACCTTCTCTCGAATTTAGTGTGCACTCTTCCCCCAGAGGTACGACGAGCGCTTCTCCCCGAGCACGTGTGCAGCTGGCGTCGGCCTCCTGCCCACTACCCGCTGTCCATGCTAACCGTGCTACATGGACCTCTACCATAGTACTGCGAGTATGGCGGCACAGTCAGGAAATGCCAGGATTGGCTTCAGAAGGCTCACCCCGACATGTACTCGAGGATATGGTCGCCAGGTCCGTCAAGCCCTTCTCTCCCCCGGGGATTACCAGACACGTGTGCAGTATCTGTCCTAACCCGTCTCGATTCTCCCCCCCTACCACAGAAGCACTAGAAGCCGCGACCGCCTCCCTATCCGTCGAAGCCCAGCAGCGCGCCGAGAAGGACGCTAAGAAGAAGGCCGCCAAGGCGGAGGCGGCGGAGCAAAAGCAAGCCGACAAGCTGGCGTCGAGCGTCGTGACCATCAAGAGGATCGAGCGCAACAAGCGCAAGTTTGTCACCTCTATCACCGGCCTCGAGGCTTTCGGGCTGGATCTTAAAAAGGTCAGCGGAACCGCTCTTCTCCCAGCCAGCGCCGCCGGTGGCACGCAGAACAAGACTGACCGGGCGCTGACGCTTCGAGATTTTTAGGTTGCGAAAGAGTTCGGAAAGAAGTTCGCTACGGGCTCTTCCGTAACAAAGGTTCCGAGCGGAGGCGAGGAGATCGTGGTTCAGGGTGATGTGAGCCAAGAGGTGCAGGATTTTATCGTGCAAAAATATAAAGATGTCCCCGAGGACAATATCGAGCTGGTCGAGGATAAGAAGAAAAAGAAGGACGCTGCCGCAGCGGAAGGCTAGCGGCAATGACGGCAGAAGACAACAGCATGCCATCACATGATCGCAGGAGGAGAATATGGAAATGGGAGGGCGGCAGTCCCGTATGGCTTGCAGACCGTCAAGAGTCCCGACAATGCCTAGCAATGCAGGCGGCTTGCAGAGAAAGCGTTAGGGTTTCACCATGTATCCTGGATTTGTTTTTATCCTCAATAACAGCGAGCTCAAGATTGCCCAGAATTGTAGATGGAAACAAAGACGTGAGACCCCCAAGAGACACAAACCGCCCCTTTGCGCCGTAACCCCGATCCCTAAACCCGTATCATTTTTAACATTTGTGGTACCAATCGCAATCTGTCTGTTGTCATTCCGTCATTCAGCCTCGCTTGCGAAGCACACGGCCTGTGCTAGTCGTTGTTGCAGCCGATGCCGGTGCCGCTGCTGTCTTGGCAGGCGCCTTGCGGGTAGTCGCTCCGGCGACCCCCTTCTTAATGGTGCCCATAACCGTCCGCTTGGTCGCTGCCGCAGTGGCAGGTCTGGCGGGCGCGGCAGCTGCGCCAACTCTTTTCCTCACAACTGTCGAGGTGCTCCCATCACTGGACTCGCTGATGCCGCTAACTCTCCGCGCAGTCCGTGAGGGAGCCGTAGCTCGTGCTGCGGCGGCGGCCGTGGTGGCGGTGGCACCACGCCGAGTCCTTTGAGCCGCGGCCGAGGCGGAGCTCGCTGTCGAGGACGTGGTCGCTTTACGCGTCGCGGCTGCGGCTCTGGTCGACCGAGCCTTCTCCACCATGTTGCTGATCAAGGTGCCTCCGGATGCCTTCTTGACCGGGGATGGTGGGCGGGATATCTGGGGCTTTGCCGGAGATGCGGGCGCAGTAGACGCGGTGGTGACAACACCTCGCTTCCGCGGGGCGATCCTTGTGTTGGAAGACGTCGGCGACAAGACCTGGGATGGGTTGTGCATGACGTCCGGCGCCGGAGACGCGCGCATGCGCTTCTTGGGGCTGTTGATATCCATGTTCTCCTTGTTACCGCCAGCAATCTCATCACTGTTCGCGCATGTCAGCAGCTGCCTTTTAGCATTTGAGTCAGGAGATACAGGATGCGACCAACCTTGTCCGCTTTGGTGGCCTTCCGGGGCCTCGCGACACGGGGGCGGCTGATGTGGAGGTGTAGGACGTGGTGGTTTTGTGTCTGACATCCTTCTCGGGTACGGGAGGCGGTCGGTGAGAGGTCGCGTTGAATTTCTGAGACGCATTGCCCGAGTACTTGTTCACCAGGTCTCCCATCTTGGCCCTGCGCAGGGCCATTGGGATGCGGTTGACGCGTATCTCAATGCGCGTCCGCAGACCCTGGGCCTGTAGGTTGTACTGGGCCCTGAGTTTCCTGGCGCGCTCGGTGACTAGTGTGAGGCTCGCATGTTAGCCTCGACGTGTTCCGCGCCTCTGGCTACGCGTCAGACCTGGCGGCGCATACCCTCGAGTTGTAAGTTGTCGATGAGAGCCTGCTTCTGAGCTAGGCTGATGCCAATCTTCCTCCGCTTGATGGGGCTCCCTCTCGTGGGAGTGCGAACGGGGCTGCCCGACTTTGTGGGAATCCTCTCGTCCGCCGTCTCTGGCGTGCCGGGTGTATCGTCTGCGATCATCATCTCTGACTTGCGCTTTCTGCTTCGTTGAGCTGGCGGCATGATTTTCGTGGGCGGTCGCGTCACGGGTGAGTGGGAGATTGCTGGGTTTTAAATTTCGGGAATTCGTTCCACAGTGCACACGCGGTGGCGAATTGGTGTTGAAGGGAGGGGAGGATGGGAGGGCTGGCGGGATGATAAAATCGCTAGTATTGGTATCGCATATTGTTGTTGACGTGACGGTACCTCTCCGAAATAAACAAACCGCCCCAAGTCAGTGGGTTGTTTCGAAGCCCCACCCTGAATTGTGGGGAAAGCTCGTCCAGTTGCCCGCCACCTGCTTTGGTCCTTGGCTGGGCCCACATTGAACGCTTGGTTACCACCTGTGCCAGGCTGAAGCCCGTTACGAATTTGGCTTGGAGAGGTGCCCGCTGAACAAGCTATGAAGCTTCGTCCATCATCGACGACAAATCGCCATTCACGCCAACCCCGCACAACTTAGACTCCGGATCTGCTCCTGCTCCTTCTCCCCGAGCATCTGACGGGCCAGCCCCCGTATCCGTAAATCGGAACCCGGAAACACACTCTGCCACCCCGGCGGAGCTGAGCTCGCTTGCTTCGAAGCATCTACTTCTAACCACGCCTCGATCAACTACATCGCCCGCGGGCTCAGGAACCAGACCAGAGTTGCCCAACCTCGCAACAAGCGACCGCGGCAGACTACCGACCACCCAAGATGCCTCTCGAAGCAGTGATGCTCGTTGTGGACAACAGCGAGAGCAGCCGCAATGGAGACTACGCGCCATCCCGCTTCGACGCCCAGGCTGACGCCGTCAACGTCATCTTCCAACACGTCATCTCGGGCAACCCCGAATCGTCGGTCGGCTTGATGAGCTTGGGAGGCAAGGGCCCCGAGGTCCTAGTGACCCTGACGACAGACCAAGGGAAGATCCTGGAGGGCCTGCACCGCACCAGGAAGAAGATACACGGCACATCTCACCTAGCCACTAGTATCCAGGTTGCGAGCGTGAGTTTGAACTGTATCCTCGTTTTTACTATAGGTACCGGCAATAATTCGCTAACACATTGCTACACTCGCTCCAGCTGGCGCTCAAGCACCGCCAGAACACGACGCAACGCACCCGCATAGTCGCTTTTGTCTGCTCGCCCGTGACCGACGAGCAAAAGGCGCTGGTGCAGCTGGCGGGCAAGCTCAAGAAGAACAATGTGACAGTTGACTTTGTGCTGTTTGGCGACCTGGACGACGAGACGAGGAACAAGCTGCAGGCGTTCAACGACAAGGTCAAGAACAACGAAGGCAACAGCCACCTGGTGGTGATTCCGCCATCGGGAAACCTGCTTAGTGATCAGCTGATAGCGACGCCAATCTTTGGCGAGAGCGCCGCCGCCGCTTCGGGGGCGGGGATGGGCGGCGGCTCCGGAGGCGGCGGCGGCGGCGACGGTGGCGAGTTCGGTGAGCTGGGCTTTGATCCCGCCGCTGACCCGGAGCTCGCGCTTGCGCTACGCATGAGTATGGAGGAGGAGAACGCGCGCCAGGAGAAACGCGCTAGGGAGGAGGCCGAGGCTGCGGCCAAGGCGTCGCTCGAGTCGGTTGAGGAGCAGGACGAGTCGGCGCCCTTGCTCGACAAGGCGAGTGGGAGCAAAAAGGACAAGAAGGATGGCGATAAGGGCGGAAAGTCGGGCGAGGGCGACAAGATGGACACCTCATAGTGCGGAAGAGCGCTAGCGCACTTGACTGCGAGACACCCCACACCCCTCGTCTCTTTCACAGCTCGTCGCCATGACTGTTTTAGTAGTCTCGAACCCCCTTATTATGGCGTTTTGCTACTTGGTGCTGCTTTTAGACTATTAGACTTGGTCCTATATGGATGTGGCACCGACTTGGCAAGAGAAAGAAACCGACTTTGGCGGGTTTGCTCCGAGTCTAATCTATGCACATGGTATGGTATAAACATACATAAACCACATCACTTTGGCGGTTATGGGACAGTTCTTGGGGGTGTTTCTGGGCCCAACTCCTGCCGTTGCGCAGCACGCTACCTGTTGTTGATCTCCCTCACGTACGAGTTGAGCTTGCGATCAAACATGTCGCAGCGCACCGGCATCTCCAGCTGGTAAAAGGGGCTCTTCATGACGTAGTCGGTGTAGAGGTCATATATCCTCCTGATAGTGACGTCGACGTTGGCCTGGGTGGTGTCGGTGAAGAGCAGGAACTTGATGCCCGTGAGCGTGTTGAAGCACTGCAGCCGGAAGTTCTCCGTCTCCAGCACCTCGAGTCCTCCCGGCGGCTCCGGGCGGTTCTGCACCTGCCCCGGCCCCGCGCCCTGCTGCTGCTGCTGCTGGCCCTTCAAGGGGTGTAGCCTCGCCGTGATGGCGTGGATGCTGCCGTCGTCGTGCGTTGGTTGTGAGCCGGAGTCATCACCCAGCGGGGGCAGAACATGTATTCAGCAGTGGCAGGACAACCACAACAGTGCCCACTCACCCATGGAATGTGCCGGCAAGGACCAGGTAATCGTTAGTTGAGAGCGTGTTCAGGCCGCCCTCGTGAAAGGTCCGGTGGAAGATCAAGCCGCCGGCCTTGTTGATGACGATGAGCGCAAAGACCACCCTGGGCGATCACCAAGCGAAGGTTAGCAAACGAGGACTTTCCTTTTTTTCCTCTACGGGGGGGCGGGCGACATGCATGATATGATGGTGAGGATCACGGCGGGTTTCGCTCTCTTCCAACTCAGCCTTCAATGAAGGGATGAGGGGTTGTTTCTGAGGCGCACGAGCAAGGCCGCATAAGCTTCTCTCACGGAGGAAGCGAGAGTATATGTTTCGCGGCAGGCTGTTGCTTCTGTTTTGTGAGTCCTAGTTGGGTGTTTGGAAGATATACATGCTCGTGTGCTCAGTGCTCACACGGCAAACGCCCCCCGAACCGCTAGTTGGTGGCGCCTCCAGCGACGAACAAGCTTCCCCCGGCATCAGGTCGCAAGGAAAAGTGGAGTCCATTCTGGTGCAGCCCCATTGTTTTCCTGCTGTGCCTGGACCGGCCTCTGGCTTAGCCTCAATTGTCCGTCTTCAAGGCACCCAACAGCTTCCCTCTTGCCTGCTGTTGTCGGCGCTTGCATCCCCAAGCCTCCCGCCTTCGAGTTCCTACCCTCACGCGTCTTCCCCCTCCCGGGGGCACCTCTCCAACCGACCGACCGGCCGATCAACCGACAGCGCAACAATCGGACTTTTAGACAACACCCAGCCAGACCCGTCCGCGCCGCTTGGTGCGACGCTCCCCAAAGAGAATGGCGCAACGGCACCAGACGTCACGGCCGAAGCCGCCGCCGCCGGGCGAGGAGGAGGCCGGCGCGGTGCTGAAGCTGGGCGAGTTCGAGGGCGTCGAGACGCTGAGCCTGTCCGAGGCCTCGCTCGTCATCAACGCGCTCATGGCCAAGCGCCGCAACGAGCGCAAGAACGTGAACGAGACAGAGTACGATTCCATCGCCCCTGGTTGAAGGGATGCCCCCGACCATGTCTCCCTAAAATTTCCTTCACCTCTAGGCCCTATCTGGGTTGGAATGAAGCGCTGGGTCTGGGTCTGACGTTATCGACGCGTTTCATCTGCGACTCCACAGAGTTCTTCACAAGACGATCGACTACCTGGACGCCTTCGCTCGGTTCAAGCAGAAAGAGAACGTCGAGGCTGTCGAGCGGCTGCTGTCGGCGCGACCCGAGCTTACAAAGTTCGAGCGTGCCGCACTGGGTATGGAATCCCCCCGCCCCTCGTCGCGCGCGAACACATACGCCTTCACCTTTGGTTGTCTTTTCTAGTTTCTCTACCAACGCTAATGCGTTTGCTCTCGCTCTCGTCCTGTTGCATAATTCTCAGGCTCCCTTTGTCCCGAAACGGCCGAAGAGGCCAAGCGGTTGATTCCGTCGCTCAAGGACAAGTTCAACGATCTCGATCTTGACGACCTCCTTGAGGAGATGGGCAAGCATCAGGGCTGAGTGGAATAGACACCCGGGGGACCGACATGTCTAGGTCTCAGGAGAGCCAGGGGTCGGCGGTCGAGGCTTGATGACTTGAAAGTGCGGGCGACACCAAGAAATGAGGCCTGCGTCTTTGAGAAATCAGGCAGATGGCTCACTCGTATTCTGCCAGGGTTTGCCCCTTTCCCTTTTTCATCTTGGGTTTTTTTTCACAAGTTGACTATTATTCTTTACCTGCATGGGTGGCGTACTATCGGAATGCTGTACCGCTATTTAGAGCGTGTCTGAATACCCAAATACACTAGAGACGAAGCCAACCAAGGTATCAATCACGGTATGAAGGTAGCTATCTGAGGGATGGCTTGCTATTCCAGCGACTAACTAGGTAACTATGGTACTTTGCCGCTTTCTGGCACTCCATGGCTGTAAGTTGATATCGGAATACCCGTTCTTTGCCCCAAAATATCCCATGACTTGTTCTCCTCGGGTATCTCTCAACATTTGGTATCATATCAGGAAAATGAAAACGCCAGCCCAGGGAAGAGGGGTACCCCAAAGAGGCAGAAGACAAAAGGGAATAAAAAAAAAAGTGCAAAGCACAAGCCCGCCCACCACTTATGCTGGGCTTAACACCGACCAACTCCCCGCGTGGACACCAGCTTCGACCTCGTGCCTGGTGGCCCGCAGCGTCGCCCGCGGCCTAGCATCCCCACCATGGCCGCGGCGGTCTTCGTAGTGGTCCTGACTCTGCTGTCGGTACACGGGCGGCGGCGGCTGCTGCTCCTGGTGCTGCCCCGCCACGGTGTGGTACCGGCCGCCGCCGTCGCCGCCGCCGCCGCTCAGCGAGCGCGAATGGGGGCGCAGCGGCGGCACGGCCGCGACCGCCGGTGGCTGGCGTGGTCCGGCCGGCGGGTAGTGGCCCGCATCCGAGGCCCTCCGCACGAGCCGCGGGGGCCGCCGCAGTGGCGCCCTGGACCCGAGCCGAAGCGGGGCGGGGTGGTACCCGGTCGCGCCGTCCCCGTGCCGCTGGGGCTGTGGTGGTAGCGACGGCCGTAGCGGCGGGCATATCTCCCTGCCGTCCAGCTCGAAATAGGGGGCTGGGGCTGGCTGCTGGGGGTGTTGTTGCTGTTGTTGTTGTGGCTGGTGTTGTTGGTATCCAGGGGGTAGTAGTTGGCTGTGGGCAGCAGCAGCAGCGGCGACGGCCGAGGCAGGCGGTACCTCGCCTGTGTATCTACAGCTCCCTTGCCTACTCGGCCCGCAGCTGCTGCTCTCGGGCGAGACGGGGCTGACGAGATCGCTGTTGGCGTCGCCGCTGTGCCGGTCCGCGGCCGCCGACGGCACCGCCGTGCACCACCTGATGTCGTCCGGGCTCTCCCACCGGGAATGGCCCCCGGGCGACGCGGCCTGGCAGGGGTGCGCCATGCCGATGGGGACCATCATGGAGTCCTTGCCGTCCGAGAAGTGCTGGGGCGGCGAGGGCTGCCGGTGGTGGTGATGGCGGCTCCCCTCCCGCACTGGCGCTGCGACGGCGGCGGCGGCGGCCGTGACGCCGCGGTCCGCCTTGATGACGGCCGAGTACCCCATCCTAGGGGTGGTGCCGGCGGCGGTGGTGGTGGCCGAGTCGTCGCCCGGGCCGAAGTAGCCCGACTCGCTCGTCCAGGCCAGGCCGCGCGCGTGGGTTTCGTCGTGGTGGTGGCACTGCTCGTCCTGCCCTGCCCTCGGGCGGCGGCGGCGCCAGCGCAGCCGCCACCACAGCACAGCGCACACGCCGAGGACGACCAGGGCGGCCGCGAGCACGATGCCCGCGATGGCGCCCACCGGCAGCCCGGCGGCGGGCATGTCGGTGCCGCCGCGGATCTCGCCGGCATCTTCTCCACTGCCGCCCGCGATCCCGACCGGCGTCTCGACGGCGCCGGTCCCGGCTCCTGGAGGCCTGTGTGCCGTTGGTTGCGCCGGGGCGGCTGTCAGCAACGTGGTATCCCTGATGAGCGTGATGCTGCTGCTGCTGCTGCCGACGGCCTCGGATGGCGAGCTCGACACGGTCATGGTGGCCCGCGTCGATACTGTGGTGGTTATGGCCGTCGTGGTTGCGTGGGCGCTTGGCGTCGTGGTCGCGTCCTCCGTCGGAGCGCCGGGGCTGGACGGGCAGGTCGCCAGGTCGCACGGGTCGACCTCGCAGCAGCCCTTGAACGCGTTGGACTGGCATGTGTACCAGGAGCTCCCGACCGGGCACTCGCGGTTTAGCCTCGGCAATAACCGTGGGATATGCATTTTTTGAGGGTTTCTTTTTTTGGTTCCTGTCGGCGCCTCTTTGCTCTCGGTGGTGGCGGGAATTCCAACCAGCGTCCAAGACGGCAAAGACGATCCTTTCTGTGCAGCCGATATCTCTGGGCCGAGCGCTGCTGGTCAAATCAGACACCTGGCTTGATAACCATTGCTCGTGTTACTGGGCGAGAGTTTTGGGTTTGTTTTTCCCGAAGGGGGCAGTGGGCACGTAGAAAGGGAAGCAGTGTTGGAGAAGAAAAAAAAGGGTCGTAAAAGGCTTAGGTGAAGTGGTGGCAAGGTTCGCCATCGTAGATTATATCTAGATGAAGCGTCTGAACTGCAAGGTTGGGACGAGGACGGCAACCAAGAAGAGCTTCTTTGGCTTCCAGATAGGGTGGGACTGGGATATCAAATTCAACACCCGTTGCCATGTTTATCGCGGTGCCGTTGGTCCGCATCTTGTTTTGTTTTTTGTCATGCAGGGCAGGCCGTGGACGGTAGCTGTCTACCCACCTCGAAAGGCTGGGCTCCGGGTAGGTAAGTGTGTAGGTACATGGTGTGTGGCGAGCATGGATGCCGAGATGAGGTGGTGGTGTAAAGCCAAGATGGCTGCCATTCATCAAGAAATGGATGCATACCACAATGGCCGGGTACAGTACATGACATGGAATAAAGAGGCATATGCCGCAGCAGCTACACATCTGCCGTGGCCCGGGCCACGACCCAAGAGATCGGCGTTGAGGCGCACAGCCAGCCAGGTTACGCTGGCCCGAGTGAATGCATAAGAGAGATGTCTATCCAGGACCTCGCCTAACACCACCCGCCCTCGTCCAGCTGAAGCCCGGTCTGCACACTCTGCACACCTGTCGGGAACAACGAACGTGGGGGAACACGGCGCGTGTCTGGGGATATGGATATGGAATGGGTATTTGAGTGAGTGAGCGTACGCGAGCATGCAAGCAACAAAGGGCTGATCTGATCTGGCATGACCTGGGTCCTGATCCCATGTCTGGACGATTGGGCCCGGGCTTGCCAACCGCCCATCTTGCTCCCCCGTCGGGTAGCACGTCACCAGATCTGGGGGGAGGAGTGATGCGATGTGAGGTCGACTGACAGGGCTGGGGATAAAGGACAGGAAAGGACGGGAGTGGTGGGTCAGCCAGCTGTCAACCAGGCTCAATTTGTCACTTCATGTTTGAGCCGCAACCCGCACCTCCATCTAGGCACACCCCCACCCCTGATTTCATGCATGCACATCTTGGGGACAGCCCTTTGATCTAGCTTAGCCTCCAATGCCCCGTTGTAATTCCTGCCCACCCGGTACTTCTCCATTCTCTTTGGTAGTGATCCGGGAGCATTCTGAGCCCGTTCCAGCCGCACGATTTGGCATCTGCCTTGGCCTCGACGTGACCGTCGTCCTCCAGCTGTTGAAGTCGGGGAATATCGACCAGGCCCGCCTCGACTACCACCACGTGCGGCGCCAAGGCTGACAACTGCGGCATAACCATCTTCACTGAAACGAAGAAGCTGTGTAATTTTCCCATCCAAGTAAATGCAAGCAAAGAGTCAATCGGATTATTTACAGTTTCTCCAGCAGCAGCTTTGCGCCCGCATTACCCACCAACACGCGCTCCTGTTCCGCCAGCCCCTTCTTGCCGCCCTTCTTTCTCCTGCTCTTTGCCTGGGCCACCTCATCCGACCCCGCTTCTACCGCCAGCGCTTCCCTCTTGGCCTTCTGCTCCGCCGTCTCCTCGACCGCCGCCTTCTCCAGCAGCGCCTTCTTCTTGCGCAACGTCTTGGTCAGCTCCGCCACATGCGAGAAGCCCTCGGCCTCTAATAGTGCCAGCGGCACAAACGAGCCCGGGCCGGTGGCCCATGCCACAACATGCTTCTTGATGACTTCATATAGCGTATCGGCAAAGTTGAGTGGCGGGTTGACTAGTTTGACCTTGCCCAGAGCCTTGTCAAAGTGACCTCCCGAAACGAGCGTTTTGAGCATCCTCGCCGCGAATGGGTCTTGTGCGGGGTGCGGCGTTGCCGATGCGTGCTCCTCCGTCGACTCCCGCTCCTGGTTCGGGTCACCCTCGGCAGTAGACGCAATCGCGGCGAGCGCCTCAGTCTTGTCGCCGATTGCGGACAAAAGCACCTCGGTGACCAACAGGCATCCAAACGAGGTTGCCATCAGGTCCTTCGCCGACGAGGCAATGACCCTCAGCAGCGGAGGGGACATGGTTGTTATCAACTCCTTACGACGCACCTCTGCGTCCTTCTTGCTCGTAAATTTGCGGACCTTGTGGATATCCTTGAGGAGGTCCAGGTCGGCCTTGTGGCTCGGCGGGAAAAGGGACTTGTGAGGGCCCTCAAATGGGTAGAGGATGGTTGTCCTGGCGTTGACGTTGTTGGCTGCAGCAACCACGTTCTCGGCCTCTTGGTCTTCGCTCTTGCCAAAGAGCTCGGGAAATATCGATTTGGACGTGAGGACCGTGTCATCAATCACGTCGTATGCGGTAAGAATGACGGTATGCGCGTGCTGGTCGCCGCTCATGAGCTGGAACGTGTCCTTGTACATCTTGAGGATCTGTTTCCTGTCCTTGGCGCCGCCATGGGCCAGCAGCAGACAGGCGAGCCGGGCGCCAGACTTGGTGAAAGCCATGTTCTTGAGTAGATCGCCGCCTTCGTCACCCTTGACAAGCTCTATAAACTCCTTCTGCTCCTCAGAATCAAGCTTGAGACTGAGGAAGTACTGCAGCATCGCGTCGTGCAGAATGGTGAAGCCCGTCATCTGCTTCTGGATCAGGGTGTTGATCATGCTGTGTAGGTGCTTCATGATGGGTCCCCTTTTGCTCGGCTCCTTCTCGAGGATCTTGCGGAGGTCCGCATCGACCTGTGTGTCCTTGGCGGCGGCGTCGAAAAGGGCAAACTCGGTGCCGTACCACTCCCTCAGGAGGATGGCCTTCTGCTCCTTGGTGGCGACGCCGCGGTAGACATCGTCGAGGATCCATGAGGCCTCGGGGTGGTTGATGAGCTTACGGACCTTTCCGTAGAACTCGGGCACGATCAGGTCGCGGATCTCGTCCTCGTTCTGGACCAGCAGCTTCCCGATGAGGAACTTGGCGTATCGGCTCTCGGCAAGCTGCGCGTATGTGCCCTTAAGCTCGCGCGCAATCTGCTTGCGCCGGTCAGGGGTCGCGTACTTGATAGCAGTCTGGACGACGCGCACGGCGTCGTGCTTGAGCACAAAGTCCTTGATGCGCCCCGTGACGATCCCAAAGAGTTCCTCCACTAGCGTGTCCCTCTCCTCCTTAGGCACGTGGGATTTGCGCCGCAGCCGCTCCCATAGCTTTTTGGTGCGAGCCAGCTCGTCGGCCAGGGGCTTCGCGGCCTTACGCTCCTGGGCCAGCTGCTTTTGTAGTACGTGGGATTCCTTCGAAGTGGCCGCTGCAGGAGTTGCCCGTCTTTGTTAGCCCCAAGTACACCGTTGGTCTAAATAAAGGTAAGAAAATTCATCCCCGGAGCTCTCTTACCAGGCTTCCCGTCGCTATTGGCGTTGCCGCCGGCTTTCTTGCCCCTCTCGAGGCCCTTGATCCTCTCAACCCTGTCCGGGTTCACTTTGGCGCCGCCCTCATCTTCATCTTCGTCGTCAGATAGGGGGGCGAACCCCTTCACGTTATCGTCCTCGGAGGACCCTTCGGCCTGGAAGGGCTGCCGACTGGATGCGACCCGCGGCTTCTTGGAGGGATTGGTTGACTTGTGCTTCTCGCCGTTGGAAGCTTTGCGCTTATCGCCAATCTTGGCGCCCTTGAATGCCATTTTGAAGTCTGCGATTGAGCTGCTGCCGGAAAATATGTGACAAAAGCAGCAGATCGAACTCAATGGACAGTTCGCGACGGGCTGTGCTGCCTGCGGCGTCTTCAAGAAAAAAAAAAGCGCCCGTTATCGCGTTGATAAAGTCCCCGGATTTTTTTTTTTCGGGCCCCTGTCGCCGAAATGCCGGGCGGTGAGGTGCGCGCTAGTCCGCTCAAGGATGGATGCCCCCACAGGCCCCGCCATTTGTGGTGACTTTGCGACGGCAGCTCTCGCGGTTCCTGGCAATGCCCCTCACCCAAGCACTCACTAAGCCGGCAGTCGCGCGCGCAAGCAGCACGCAAAAGAACACTCGCCCTGCCACTATTCTGTCTAGCCTCGTTCATTGACGGACCAAAGGACAAGATGGGGCGCGAAGAACAGGTCGAGGAGAGGGAGGTCCTCGAGTCAATCTTCCCCGATGAGATCACAGGTGTGCTGGCGCTCCTCCCTGGCCCCCTTACTCCTCCTCTGTCATGCCGAGGACACAGAAACCGAAGACGGTTGGTTGACAAATACAACCAACCTCCCTCCCAGGCTGGCGGCTGACCGACGCGGGGATGGGAGGGTGACCGACGCCGCCTGGAAACACTAGACATATCCGAGACCGAGTTTCGCGTGTCGATAACGCTGGACGTGCCGGGCGAGGACGACGGCGAGGCGGAGCCGCCCGTGCTGCTGCTGACGGTGCAGTACCCGGAGGAGTACCCGGACAAGCCGCCACGCCTCGACGTGGCGGCGCCGCAGAACTCGGCGTCGCAGCACCCGCTCTTCAGCGTGGCCGACGACAAGGTGCAGCTGCTGGCCGGGCTCGAGGACACGATACAAGAGAACCTGGGCATGGCCATGGTGTTCACGCTCGTGTCGGCGCTCAAGGAGGCGGCCGAGCAGCTCATCGTCGACCGCCGCGAGGTCAATGAGCGCGCGGCCGAGGAGCGCGCCCTCGAGGCCGAGCGCGAGGAGAACAAGAAGTTCCACGGCGAGCCCGTCACGCCTGAGTCCTTTGCCCGGTGGCGCGAGGGCTTCTTCAAGGAGATGGAGGAGGCCCGCGCCCGCGAGGAGGAGGAGCGCCTGGCCGAGCTTAAAAAGGCAAAGATAAAAGAGCCCGTCAAGCTGACGGGAAAGCAACTATGGCAGCAAGGCCTGGTCGGCAAGGTCGAGGAGGACGACGACGACGACGTGCCTGTCGCCGAGGTGGAGAAGCTCAAGGTCGCTGCGTAGAAGCCGTTACTGCTTTGCGATGCCCTGCCAAGACGGTCTTCACTGTAATATATTACTTGCCATCCTGCCATCAACAAAAAATTCGATGCCATGGATTCGGCACCATCATCACCCATATTTCCTTCGTCCTTGTTAGCTATTGTGACAACGCAACGACATGCCTTATTTTTTTCCACACCATGAGTGAGCCAAATGATCAAGTGACCTTTTCCCTGCCAAAACTCCAGCGCATCCCTAGTGTAACACACCCACGGCCCATATCCGGCTTGCCAGAGGAGAAGCCCCATGAAGGTCTAGTAGACAAGGAGAGATAGAAAAGCAGAAAGAAGCGCAAGCCAACGACGACAATCACTCCATCTTTTCATCACCATCCTCGTCATCTTCCCAGCCATCATCGTCGTCGTCGTCGTCATCGTCGTCGTCATCGGGCTTGAGGTCGAGCTCCTTGTTCAACGTCGCAAACAGCTCACGGGCGTGCTCCCCGAGCCGCTCGTCCTCGTAGTCCTGCTCCTCAAACAGCGCCAGGCACTGCTTGAGCCACCGCCTGGCGGAGCGCCAGACGGCCCGCCGCTCCTCCTCGACCTCGCCGCTGTTGCTGTTGTTGTTACTGCTGCCGCCGTTGAGCTTCTCGCCCAGCACGTACTGCCCGAACCCGCCGAGGTACAGCGCCTCGATGCTCTGGTCGTCCTCGCGCGCCAGCGTCTCGGCCACCTCGACCGCCTTGTCCTCCCACTCGACCTCCATGAGCAGGCGCACGAGGCTGACGCGCGTCGGGAACGGCGGGGGCTGCGGCGCCGCCTTGTCTCCTTTCGTTGCTGCTGCTGCTGCTGCTGCTGCCGCTACCACCTTCTCCTCCTCCTCCTCCTCCTCCTCCTCCTCCTCGTCATCATCGACCAGCAGCGCGGCGGCCCAGGGCTCCATGCTGCGGCGCAGCGCGGCGCGCGCGTCGTCGGCGCGGCCCTGCGAGATGCGCACGCTCGCGACCGTCTGCCACGCGTCGGGGAAGTCGGGCGCCAGCAGCGTGGCCTCGGTCACGAGCGCCTCGCACCGCTGCTCCGCGTCTGCCTCCCATGACAGGTCCGTCATGTACACCTCGGCCACGGCGCACAGCGCGCTCGCCAGCCGCCTGCCCACGTCGCGCCTCGCCTCGTCCAGCAGCTCGCGTCGCCTCTGTCCGGGCTGCGACTGTTCTGCTTTTGTTGTTGTTGCTGTTGCTGTTGCTGCTGTTGATGATGATGGGGTTGGTCCCTCCCGCGCCACCTTGTCGTCCAGCTGCGCGAGCTGCGCCCGCAGCACGCCCGCGCCCCTCTCGTACCACTTGACCGAGTCGGCGCCGCCGTCCTCGCTCAGCTGCGCCAGCCACAGGAACTTTTCGGCCCTGTTGACGGCCGCCGCCCCGCCGCCCCCCGCCAGCAGCAGCAGCGCCTCGACCTCGTCGTCGCCACCGCCGACCCCTTCCTCCCCTCCGTCCGTTTCGACGGCGCGCATGAAGAAGGCGCGCGCGCTGTCCGGGTCGCCGAGCTCGAGGTGGATCTCGCCCAGCAGCGTCAGCGCCGCCGCCGCCAGCTGCGCCTGCTGCTGGGACGCGTCGCTGCCGCCCTCCTCTACGACCCCGAGGGCTGCTGCTGCCGCCGCCGCCGCCGCCGCCGCGTCGCCCTGCTCCAGGCTGGCCGTGGCGTCGGCGAGCAGCTGCCTGGGCGACCTGGAGGACTGCTGCTGCTGCTGCTTCTTGATGCGCCGTGCCGCCTTGGACTTGGCATTTTTGCTGTGAGGCCTGGTCGGCGCCATTTCGCCCGCTTGATAGGCGAGTTTTTGCCCGCTCTCTCCCTGAGAGTTGATGTGCTGCACACGGCTACTTAGCGCCGCTAGATATATTCCCCCACGAGGGGTTGGTCCACAGGATTTGACTTAGCCGCCTGGTTCGGGGAAGCTTGCGTGTATGAGCAGCAAAGCCGGTGTACTTTCGTACCGTCGACTCAAGTAAACGATTTCTTTCCTCTTTACTTGATGTGTTTTCCACGACTGCAGGTGTGGTGGTTTCTATAATAGGCATTTAATAACCTTTTTCTTTCTTTTTTTTCTTCTTATCTTATCCCATATTGTGGGGCCTGACCTCACCAAGCACACGTGGGGTGAGTCAACTCCAAGATTCAACTTATAGGTTCAACGCGTTCTTATGCCCGCGGGGGGTTTGGCTATTATTCGAGTGGAAATTTGTTTCCGGCTAGGCTAATGACATTAACTTTTGCTTCTAGTTTCTCTTTTTTGTTTTTTTCTTTGCTATTTGTTGAAAGTAACGTGCTTCCAAAGTTCATTTGCCCAAACGAGAATCACCCTGCCGATCAACAATCCGTCCATACTTTGCCCCGCAATCTAGGAACAACAGATTTAACAACCTTGAAGATGGAAGGAAGTCCATCAATTGCGTAATCATTTGTGATACGTATGGTGCTCTGAAGAATGATTGCTCGAGCTATCTGGGCCGCGAAACAATCCAGTGGCAGGATCGAAGAACATGTGGAACGGTTTCCACGAGTACCAGCATCTAAATGGAACGAGTAAAGAGCCCGTATTTGCACGCCTGTGTACCTTCTAGTATTATTTCCGTGTATGTGTTCCTCTCGCCGCCTTTTGAAGTCCCATGAATATTACCACAAGTAAAATGTTCGTCCCCCGAGGGCTGTAACCCAAAAATGCAACAATACGCTGTTCAATGGACAAAGAAGTCTTGTGGAAAGCACAGTATTGACGGAGAGAAAAAGAAAGGATCATGGCGAAAAAGACAAAATCAACAAGGACCACCGCCGACCAAACATGTCCGATTCTGTGAAATGGTTGGGTGGGTTTTAGCATCTTGTACGCCGTCGCTAGAAGCAAAATAAATCACAAGTGTAAAGTGTGTGCCCCGGTTTGGGGAAATGTGGCAAAGAGTGCCAACAAAGACAGGCGCGCTACCGCCTCTCATCAACAACCTCGGCTGAGCTTCCCACGAGGTTCAGCTGCTGCGGGTGCTGCGGGTCAATGCGGTTAACACTGCCCTGCGACACATACCCGTACATCGTCGTACGCTCTTCCTGGCTGGGTCTTGACGAGTCGGGGTCTCCGTTACTGAACTCCGAAGTCGACGGCCCAAGGGAGGACCCGGACGAGAGTCGCTTCTGCGAGTTGTTCCGCTCGAAAGGAAGCCTAGATGGCGTCGCAGATACGGTCGGAGCTAGGTGATGACCCTCTTGCTCCGAGAGAGCCGTGGCTGCTGTATGTGCCATCGAGAGGCGGTTGAGAGCATTCAGTGACGATTCTCGGCTGTGCCCACCAGTCGAGTCCCTTCTCGAGCTCTTTCTTGGGATGGCCGGCGGTATCACCATGGTTCCCTTCTCGTCCAAGAGGCTCAAGTCTAATGGCGGCGGAGGCACCTTTCCGACTCTGCTGGCCTTGGACTGCACCCGACTGGGGAGTTGTATGTCCCCGGCGGACTCTATGCTGGGAAGCATGGGAGGGTTCTCGGAGATTTTCGGGACTTCCGCATCATCGGCATTATCGACCTTTGGGTTCCCGTCTTCGTCCAGGAGCCGAGCTTCCCCCGGCTCGCCCTGCGAACGTCCCGCCCTGCTCTTCTTTCTCTTACCCTCGTCCTCGTCGTCGGATTCTATCGGCCCGTTGCGCAACATGCTCATAGCCACGGGGATGCCTTGCGGTGCAGCATCGTCCGTAATGTCGCCGCCTCTGGCCTTCATCGCTGGGGGCATCCTGGAACTCCTCACCACCTCGAACCCCTTGCCCTTCTCTTTCGTCTTGCCACCTATTATGTTACGGAACCAACCGGCCGCGGATGACATGGGAGACGTGGGATCAGCGGGACCGGTGCCCAGCTTCCGACTTGGCGCATCCGAATTGAGCCTCTGGCCACGCACCCCGTAGTAGAAGTCGACTTCTCGCGTCGAGTAATCCGTCCTAGGTGCGAAGCTGATAGTTGGTTGCGAGTAGTTCCCCGGTGCCGTCCCCGGCGCCGGGGTCGGGCCTCGAGATATTTGCGCGTCCGCGTCGGCTGGGTCAGCTAGGGGACCCTGGCTAAATCTCCGCTGCGACATGTCACCACTTCCCGCCCAAGACCCCCTGTTCCTCTCTCGAGGAGGCGTCATGTTGCCCTGTATGAGCGTCGCTCCTCGCCTCCTCGGTGGTCGATAGTACGGATCCGCCGCCGCCTCGAGACCGGCAGCAGGGGCTAGCGGGTGTCGAGTTTGCCCTGCAGGAGATGGCAGGAAGGAGAAGGTGCTGGCTTCACCAGGTGTTGTCGGTGTGAAGGTGAAGGAGCTGGCGCCATCGAATTGACGGACCTGGGCGAATGCGGCATCGACGCTGTGGTTGTCGAGAGCAGACGAGCTGCGCTGGCCGCGGCTCAGCAGCGCACCACTCCCGGCAGATTCGCTCCTAAGCCGTCCGCCCGGCATGATATACCCCGTCTTTTGAGACTCCTCTTGATCCAACATACCCGCAGTAGAGAGCTGGCTGCTCCTAGAGGGCCCTTCTCTCCGCTGCAGCTGTCGCATCCCAAAAATCTTGGAGAGCCCTCCTCTCGTGAGCCCTCTGGCGCTGTCACCGCCAGCCCCCGACAAGCGGGCTGCGACCTCGAGCGTGGTCTGGAGAGCGTTCAGAAAGAACCCGAATCCCATGACGCACGCATGAATCATCAAAATGGCATATCCAATCCACCCCCTGGGCCCCTCGGTGACGCCGAGCGACGGCACAAAGGCAATCATCAGAATGACCGACACTAGCCTGAACGTGGCAAAGATGGTGTGATAGGCGTTCATCGAGGTCGGGCTATGAAACGGCCTGATAGAGTGAATGGTGATGATCTGCACCACCTCGCAGATGGCCAGCATGACGATTTGGACAATGCCGACAGGCTGTACAGCGCCAACAGCGATACCACGAATGAAGGTCAGAAAGAGAGGGATGAGGGTGAAAGTGGCGGCCTCATCCGAGTATGTGTTGTAAAGCGGCCCGTAGAGGAGAAGCGTCGGCAGGTCATCGAAGAGGAAGGCGCGGGGCTTGATGGTGATTATGAGATAGAGTAGCCAAGCTGCAAATCCCATGATAAGGACCAGCGTGAGCACGGCGAGGACGACGGGGTACGGTGGCGAGACGGGGGTGACGACAAGCTGGAACGTCGAAAGGGCGACGATGGGTAGCAGGAAGTAGTTGAAAACGATCCTGACCACGTTGCCGACTGTGAAAGGAAGACCCTTGGCCCGGAGGTCTTCCTCTGCGATGTTCTTGATCTTGCGGTATATCCAGCGCACCGCGAATCCGATCTGGACGCCAGTGACGACAACGGCGATGATGGCCAACAGCCAAACCATCATCCCAGCCCATATATCTGACATGTTGCCCATGCCCGTCAGTTGCGCTAGGCCATGAAGGCCGTACGACTCGGTGACGGCGCCATCTGTGACGTAGATTCCATCCCGCAAGCTCTGGTACCCCGGCTCCTTGGTAACAAAGGATTGGTTGAACATCAAAGCAGACCAGGACAGCTGGCTCACAACTGGCTGGTAGAAACCAGGATAATGGAGCGAAAGGCCTCCGGTGAGTGCGACAAACTGAATGTACTGAAGGCAGTCACCAAAGCCCGGTGTCACCAGGCGGAGAAGGTCGTGATCGCGGCCGTAGTTGGAGCTCCACCGGAAAACGTCGGTGGTGCCCCAGGGACTGAATGTAGCCGCAAAGATGGTGGCGAAGCCGACAAAGGCAAGAATTCCCATTGGAAGGAACTTGAGAAGCGGAACATAACTTCCCAGGTCAGGAGTTATGGTCGCCGACACGCAGCCTATGTTTACTACCTCGCTGTCGGTGTACTTGATCAGGAATGTCGCCGACCACGACGTGAAGGCGTACGACGTTGTGAAATTGTTGGCCATGGAGACGGAGGGCAGAATATCCCGGGGACTGCAGACCGGGCGCCGGAAGTTAGCGTTGAGGCTAGAGGGGGTAAGAGTGAGGCGAGAAGAGGGGACGCACGATGTGGTGTTGAAATTGAACACCGGTCCAAGGGGACAGGTATGGGGCTTAGACAAGTTTTCACAGAAGTCGAAGTTGCCACTCCACGGCTCATACGTCAGGACGTTTATCTTGGAGTTCAAGGTCGTGGAGATCCGCGGAGGATTGGAGTTTGGGATTTGTTGGATCTTCCCGGTGGTCTGCTTGGGATCATTCCAATACGTAATATTGCTGGCGGGAGGAAGTGGCTGGTCACGCCGTGAGCCGGCGACGTTCCCCCACATGGTGACCTTGAGACTCTGGATGTCGTTGGTGACATTGAGGGTTGCGTCGACAAACTTGGGGAGCCATTGCAGGGCCGTCGGCTTGTTATCAACGTAGTATTTGGGCAAGCAGTTCTCGAAGGGAATCAGGACGGCCGCGCATGGGCGCAGGATCGCGGCGAGGAGTATGAGAAACACCATATTGAGGCTAGCCGACGAGAACCTCCCGAGTCCACAGAGTATCGATCGTGTCAGCGGCGGTCGGGCCTTGCGGGCCAGCGGCGGCCAGCTTGTTCGGCGGCTCGGTCGGGACACGGCATCGAAGTCGTCGCTGCAGCCGTTGTCGCCGCGGTTGTCGTCGAAGGATTCGAATGATCGGCACCCACTCCCATCCCACCCAGATGCTGTTCCACGAGCGCCCCATTCGGTTTCCCTCCGTCCGTTGCCGCAGGCGGCGCTCAGTTCCTCCCGTGCCATTGCCACCTCTTTCCTGTGCAAGAAAGTCGGGCGCGTGCTCGCAGTCGGGTGTCTGTGGCCGGGCAGGGGGCTCGGCGGCAGGCCTGGGGAGCAGGGCGGTCGATCGACGACGTGCATGGTCAAGGTGCGGACCGGCAGCACGCCTTTCGGAAGGTTGGTGTGCATCTAAATCACGACCATTTTGGGGTCGACTCGTCGTGGTTCGATTTTCCGCGCGGGCCGGTTTCGATGGGGCGCAAGATCAAAAGCAGAGAAAAAAAAAAGGAACAAAAACAAACAAGGAACAAACAAACGGTGATGGTGTCGAAAGAAGGCCAGGGGGGGCCGTTTTGGTGGTGTTCCAATCGCCCTCAGCGACGCTGGTGGGTGTCGGGTGTCTGCTCTCCTAGCAGAAATCACCCTATGACGTGCGCTTAGGGGCGCCAAAAGGGTGGCGCCTTGCACTTCGTTAGCGATGCGGAGCTAGGCGATCCTTGGGCAAGTTTCGCTGCCTGAAGGTGAGGACACAACAGTCGTCCACCAACAGTAGGTGGCCGACGTTGAGGATGTAGGTTGTGTCCTTTCTGATCTGTTCAGTCCTGTTCTCAAGTTCATCAGGTCGTGGGCGGGCCTGGTAGTGGTCAAGGCGCGATTACGCAAGTCACCTCTCTGGCCGGCGGGTGAAAGTGGGAATGCGGAGGTTAATCAGAGGATGGAGCGCGCGAGCTTTTTGCCCACCGCAAGCAGAGGATCCACGGCACGCCTCAGCACGGCACAGCCCTGTTCAATCTCCGCACTGGGCTGGACGCTCCTGCTTTTTCTGCCAATCCACACCCGCTGCCAACCCGGTCCTTTCTGCAGCCTACAGAGTGGGTCCTCGTCACCTTTTACCAACACATCGGTTGGAGGATTCCGTCTCTATTTGGCCAAGAACCACCAGACTGCAACTGCCTCCCTGGGAACCGTGCTGGACCTGTCCATCGACATCGGACCTAACCTGGCCAACGACAGCCATCTGTGCCAGTTGTCACAGAACGGTATTGCATGTACTGCAGAATATGCGGTTCCAGCACAGCCCCAGTTCCCGGCTCTTCACCAGCGTCGACTGTCATAGCCGGCCATGGAAACGCTCCACATGGCATCCCAAGCAACGTGGAGCGATCCCCGGTGGCTGGGCTCCCGTCTCACCGATCCTTTTGTTCCTATCTCTCAGACAGCGCATTAGAGTGCCATTTCCATGGCTTAAACATGATTTGGGGGCCCAGGAACCTGAACGGCGCATAATCCAAACTGATGACGAACCCCACCTGGGGATCTTGTTCTCTCCTCGTCTCATCCTAAATCCTTAAACAGACGGACAATCCGCAGCTCGGCCACGAATTGTTAACACAACACGTTCCAGCACATCCCAAGCTAAGCCCAGTTCCCTCGTCGGCCTGGTTGCAATGCTGTCGTGACTATTGCCTTTCACGCATGGGTTACGCAGCGGTTGGACAGCAGGCACATGGGTGTCAGCGGAGCGAATGAATCTTGTCGCCTCGTTGGTCTGTCTTTTTTTTTTTTTTTTTTTTGTTCTTTTGGTCACATCCCTTTCCTACGATAGGTTGGCAAGGGAAGTCCTTGGCAGAATACGAGCTTCTCGCATCCAATTAAAGAAACGCCGGGGTTTAGGGCGGGTCGCCTGGCCAGCCCGGGAAGCCGCCTGAGGCTGATGCCCGCTCCACATTCGCCATCATCTGTGCCCACAGGCGGCAACAGTTCTGGGCCGATGAAGGCGACACAGCACGTCTCTTGTCGTGCCCATTCGAGTTGACATCCAGGGGAATTATCCGCGGTTAACTTTGGGTTCTAATAGACCGCGTATCCTCTCGAAAACAGCACAGCAGGAGAGAATACCGATTGCTAGCGCCCGAGCCAGCTACGCTATGGTTGGAAGGGTGCAATACCATATGCCGACTCCAGTATCATCGCCAAATATGGAAAGGAAAAAATGAAGGAAATGGGACAAGAAACTCGGGCGGAAATCCCCATGCGATACAGCCGTTTCGCGTTTCGCAAGCAACCTTGGCTGCGGCAGGAAACGGAACCCGCTCGGACTTGGTGATATCATGCTGTGTCGTAAACCGAGAACCATTAAACTGCACCACCGCCCAACCGCCTTTCTTCTTAACACCCGCGCCGATCGCGGTGGGTGGACTCGCTCGCCTAACACGAACAGCCGACTCAGCCCAGCCCTGGCGCGAATCATGTGCGAAAAATACGAGTTTGTTTACGTGCTGCATGCTTTCCCACTCTCGGGGGCGGTGTTTCAAAGGGCCAAAGGGGGGAAGCGTCCTCGATTGCCAGCCAAACAAGCCGTCAGCGCTGCATAAACAAGCACACCTCACACCACACCACCACCACCTCGGAACGTCACAACGGCGGGCAAATCACTTTGCTCGAGGCTGGCCCGGTCGAATCCGGCGTCTAGTCCCCCGGAACTTTTGTATCTTCAGGCTGTGACCGCCTTCCAGGGCCAAGAATTCCACGGATGTAACGCCATGACACGTTCGACCTATATCCGTTCCGGCACATGCATTTATAGCTCACTGACGTCTGCAACATTCGCTTCCTCGCGTCTCCCTATGTGGGAAGGTAGGTAGGTAGGCAAGTAGATAAAGTACATATACGCAATTATGGACCATGCGTGGATTGAACATCACATGTATAGCAACCGGCTCATCAGCAGCCACAAATGAAGTTATAGTCCAAGCAAATCGACCCGTCATAGGAGGCAACAATATTACCAACCAACCATCTCCGAAACTATTGTATACGTCACTAACTTTGTGCAGCCATCATGTCATTGCCTCGCCGAGGTTAACCTTGACATTGCAACCGGCGATTCTCTCACTTCCGTGGGTGTCAGCGAGCTGGTGACGCAGAAACTTCTCGATGCGCGCCTTGGAGACAGCATCGATGATTCTCAACCCGTACTGGATGGTCCCTGTCAGCATGTAGTTATCAACGTTTGACAGCCGGCATCCCTGAGACAAGTGCTCGAGTGAACCGGTGTCGGCCCACATCACGAGCCCGAGGGTGTCCTTGGTCGGCAGTTCCAGAAACCCGTTGTCATCGAGTGTATCTAGATGTGCTGGAGGTCCGTCAAGCTCGCTCCTCTGAGCAACCATTGGGGGTTGCTCCCTTGCGTGTGCGTGACATTTCCTGCCATCTTTCGTCCGATTGGAAGCAACCGGCGTGTCGGCTTCGCGGTGTGCGATCTTGTTCAGCACCGTCCATGCCGAAGTAAACGATGGTAATGGCGTAGTGTTTCGACGATTTTCCCGTCTGGGCAGGCTCGGCGGTCTTGGCAGCCCCATTCTCGTACTCTCAAGAAGCTCGCGGTCTGCCGCTGCTTCATCTCTCCGAGTTGAAGGAGAGCTTGAAGGTGCTGCGGAGGTCGTACCTCCTTGTTCGCGGGCCCTTGACGGACGCGCGGGATTCCAGCTTGGAAGCCTTATCTGTTGCAAGCTACCCCGAGCCCCTGTACTCTTCCCCTGTCCATGGCGGGCAGCCACCCGCGCACGAGCTCTGGTTTCGGCCTGGGATTGCGTCGGCATCCAAAGTGCGCTGCTCGTGTCGACTTGTTGAGTGCTGCTTCTTTGAGGTTGCTGTTGACGCCCTCCTCTTGGCAAAGGAGCTCGGAATGGTCCCCCGGGGACCGGTGCTTGCGTCTGAACAGTGCGAGGTCCGAAGGGGTGTCGTGAGCCGGGGACAGCTAGGTCTTGAACCACAGAGACTGAATCATCTGGCGATATGTCCTCATCCTCCAGAGACTCTTCCCGGGGGATATCCCTGGCGATTGGTGTAGGGGGCGGGCCCAAACGAGCCGACGGGTGTGAACCTGATACGACTGGGGCAGATGGATGAGGCCGCCTCGTCGCTGCATTCATTTTCGCCAACATCCAAGGGTTGACACCTTCAAGATATTGCGAAGCCTCGTCATCTTCCGTCGGTGGTGTACTGCTGCCAGTCTCCTTGGCGGGTGAGTCATCCTCGTTTATTTCATCGGCGTCCATGTTGACGGCCCAGTTCAGTGCCCTTCGCGCTACCAGTTGCAGGGTAGATGGGGCCACACTGTCCCTGGAGCGCTCCGAAGAATCGGCTATTGACTGGGGCCGTCCACGGTCACCTGGGTCACTGGCCTGGGGGGTTGTTAGTAGGGTGTGGGAACGTCAGGATAAGAATATAATACGATTCACTTGCAGTTGTAATGATAGTTTTTCTGTGGCGCTTGTCAGGCGTTGGGTCGTCCTCTGTCTCTGATCGATCTGCACCAGAGTGAAGCCCCTTGCTTGTAGATGTCTGGGCGCGCTCAAAGGCCTCACTCGAGCACAGATCGACTTCATCACGGGTTTCTCTCCCACCACGGCCAGCGAGGCCCTGTCGATCTCCCACCGGCTCACGTGCTTTGTAAGCTCTTTCAAATATCATCTCGCAGGCCCTGAGAATGGCTTGTTCATCAACGAATAGCACATCGTCCTTTGCTGGCTCGAGATTCACATCATAACTTCCAGTGGGACACAGAATGTTTAGAGCAATAAAAGGGTCCTTTAGCGCAGTGTTGCTGGTCATGTCAGTGCAGTGGCGCAGGTGTCTTTTGAAGCTAGAAACGATTTTCTTGAATGTGCCTCGAGCTGACGATACCGGACGAGAATCCACAGCGAGGAAACTTCCTTTCGATATCTTGGCTAGATCGGCGTTGGGTCCGGGGATGAGCGCCTCGATTCTGACAATTTCTTCCATCGCATTTTCGGAACACACATGAGTGAACGGGGTCAATGAAGAGCTCTCGACACACTGGGCAGCAAGATCGCGGCCGAAGAGACTCAAAGCGGCTTCTTTGGTTCCCGAGCCAGGCCGTGGCGAGTATGACCATGGGGACGATGATGACGATCCGAGCTCCTTCAGTGATACCTTGAGACAAGGTCTCACCAGGGCATATGCCGCGAGGAGCTGCTTGATCTTGATCAAGGTTGCTCGCGACTCCTTGATGGCGGCCTTCCTTCGGACGGGGTACCGAGCAAACACGTCGGCGACAGCCAACGTCGTGCCCACAGACGTCGGCTTCCTCGCAGGTTTGAGCGCACCCTTGCCCGCGGGCAGCAGCTCGAACACCGCCGCCATCTTTTCCCCCGCCGTCCTGGTGGTGACGGTCACCCTGCCCACGGCGCACATGGCGGCGATGGCCTCGCCCCTGAACCCGAGGGACTTGCCGCCGAGCGCCTTGAGCTCCTCGAGGCCGCCGCCGAGCTTGCTCGTGTGGCCGTGGCGCCCGAGGGCCTCGTAGTCCGACGGGCCGACGCCGCCGCCATTGTCCCTGACCTCGATCCTGTCGACGGTGTTGGGCGAGATCAGGACCTCGACGGCGGAGGCGTGCGCGTCGATGGCGTTGTCGACGAGCTCCTTGACGATGGACAGGGGCGTGGCTATGACGACGTGGGCACGGAGAAGGCGCGCGGTGTCCTGGGAGAGCGGAAGGATGGGCATGACTTGGTGGGCATGAAAGGCAGTGCAAGGCTCCCGCCGTGGATGCTAGGCCACAGATCCTCGCGGTCTTGAGAGACTGGTTTGTATTTGAAGACGCAAGGAGCCGGATGCTGTGGGGAAGTGCCGTCCGGAAGAGGGGCTCACGGCCAGAAACGCATGGTGACAGGCCATAGCGTGAATCTAGGCTAGCCCCCCAGACTGAGGTCCTGTCAAGGAAGGTGGATGGATGATCGTGACTGCCACTTGAAGCTCTCGGGTGTGCCTGGGGGTTTCCACTTGTGGTGTGAGAGCTAATTTCCTCAAACGGCAGGTGAAATGCCCGCAAATTCCAGTTGTGAGTGACGTCGGGCGGCAGGCACAGCTCCCCAGGCCGCCTGGTGTCGGCCTTGCTCGGCCAAGCTCCTGTTTCGGAATGACGAGGCGTGTGGAACGGCGGGTGTCAGTCAGCCCCGCGATGAGCTCCCGCTTCCTGCTCCAGGCGCCTGCCCGTGGTTGTAAGCTTCAAGCACCACCTTGTGCAATACATACACCTACCAATTGAACCATAAATACCAATAAGCCCGCCCACTATTGGATACCTGCCACCTGCCTGACCCAGCGGCCATACGCGTCGCTCTCCTCAATCGCGAATCAACCAAACCGAGCTTGCTCGCGAACCCCCTCCTCCCCCCACAACGAAAATGGTGCACACCAAGGGCCCGACCCCGCAGCAGCACGACGGCTCGTCGCTGCGGATCGGCATCGTCCACGCCCGCTGGAACGAGGAGATCATCGAGCCGCTCCTCAAGGGGACCAAGGAAAAACTCCTGGCCTGCGGCGTCAAGGAGTCCAACATTGTCGTGCAGTCGGTCCCGGGCTCCTGGGAGCTCCCGTTTGCGGTCCAGAGGTGAGTAGGAGGGAGAGAGAGTGTGCGTGTGAGAACGCATTACCAGCCGTGCCGCAGGCCCTATGGATGGTTGGTTGGTTCCTAGTCACGTTCCTAACAGCGACGGCGATTGTTTCTTTCCCAGGCTCTACTCGGCCTCGCAACTCCAGACTCCCAGTAGCGGCCCCTCCCTGTCGGCCGGCGACCTCCTTGGCTCGAGCACGACCGACCTGACCCAGCTGGCCCCCGCGTCCGGCGGCCCGTCGACGGGGCCCTTTGACGCCCTAGTCGCCATTGGTGTTCTGATCAAGGGCGAGACCATGCATTTCGAGTACATCGCCGAATCTGTTTCCCAGGGCCTGATGCGCATCCAGCTCGACACGGGCGTGCCCGTCATCTTCGGCGTCCTGACCGTACTCTCCGACGACCAGGCCAAGGCTCGGGCTGGACTCATCAGCGGTAGCCACAATCATGGGGAGGACTGGGGTCTGGCCGCTGTCGAGATGGGAGTGAGGAGACAAGGTTGGGCCGCGGGCAAGACGGATTAGATTTATCAGATAGAAATATACGCTGTCCGTGACGAAGCTCTATACCGGCTCTTCAAGTATTATATTATAGGAGGCAGTCATGTTTGCCTGTCTATCATGAGTCGTTCCTGTATAAGCAGTCCAATATATCCCATCCTATCTTCAAGCATCAAAGCCAACGCCAATATGTGATAAGAAAAGGAGCGAGGTGTGAGCAAATGCAAAGAAGATAGGTACAAGGAGTGTACGGATGTGGAATCCAAAAAAGGAAGATGGAGAAAGCTTTTTCGACCTGGTGAGCTTGAAAAATCCAGAAAAGCTGTCAAAAGCAAGCGCGGCGAGATAACATGCGAGAGAAAAGAAATTGAATAAATTACGGTGTTCTTTCAAACTCTTGCATGTAAATTCTAGCAGTATGTGGCTAGAGGGGGAAAAAATACCCCACCAAAAAGACATCCAGTTGGCCAAACGACAGTTGAGATGGTGCGAGATATGATCATCGAATCATGGCGCTTATGTCGCCGCCGATAGACTTCTTAGTCTTCCACAGGGACCGTTTCTTCTCTCGCTTCTGCTTCATGGCGGTCCATGCTTCCTCATCGTCCTCGTCGTCGGAAGCCTGGACTGCAGAGGACTGAAGGGGGGACTTTGTTCGGTTCTGGTCCCAGCCCCCGCCTCCAAGAGCTCCCGACATCGAAGACATCCTGTTGTGGTCCAGAGGCGACGGCAAGGACGGCGATGCAGAGGTCTTGGGGGCCGGCATATGCGAAACCGGCCTGTACCTCCCAGGCAGACCGATGTTGCTCCGCTCCGAGGGAGCGATCGAAGGGGCGTATCCGTTGGCGCCCTGGATGCGGATGCTGGGAGCGTAGCCAGGGTTTGGTGGTGGCTGAATCCACGACGCAGAGCTAGGCTGCACCATGCTCATGGAGCGCATATGGCTCTCGGGTCTGATCGGCATGTCGTAGACGGAGCCGTTATCCATGAAGGAGTGCCTCATGGTTTCGGGTCCTCCCATGCCCATACCCATCATTCCGCCGGGTCCCATCATGCCCATCGACATGTTGGGCATGACCATGCTCATTCGGTTGCCACCACCCTGGTTCGCCATCATCTGCATTTGCATGAACTGCATCTGCATCTGCATGAACTGCGTCATCTGCTGGTTCATCTGCATCTGAGTTTGGTCGGTGGACGGCTTTTGCTGGTGAGCGCTCGGGTACATCATATTGGGGGGGATTCCGGCCATGGGGTCAAAGCCGCCTGTTCCGCCACCGAATGAAAGCATAGGCTTGTGGGCATCGACAGAGGGGCTGCCACGCCTGAGGGCCCTCGAACGCTCCTCGCTAGCGATGACACCGACCAGACCGCCCGGTGGCACTCCGGCGGCCGGAGACCCTCCACTAAAGGATAGGCTCTCCCTAGGGGCGTGGTTGATGAGGCCTGCACCGACGTAGGGGTCCTGGGGAAGGTTTCGCGCGAAGACTGGTAGACGGCCGCCGCTGCCGCCACCACCGCCACCCCCTTGAGGAGCGGGCGGTGCGTGGGCACCGTCGGCAACGGAGCCCGGACGCTGATAACTCGGTGCCTGGGCAGCAGCCCTGAGGTTCGGGTTCGACATCATAGCGCTCAGGCGGGTCGGTGGGCGGTTCTTGTTAGGGAACCCATGAGCCGCAAGGATGGCCAGTGGTACCTCTTCATCTTCTTCCTCACTCTCAGAGTTCCCGCTCGACTTTGGAGGGGACTGGCCTTGTGGGTTGAACAGATTCGGGGTGCTGAAGGACAATGCGATGCTGGGACGGGACTGGTGGCCTGAGGAGGGCTCTCCAGTGACCTTCATCATTTGCTGGCGGTAGACGGCCATGTGTGCCTCCTGCTTCCTCCTCTGCTTCGCCGCTTCCTTGGACTTCTCAACCTCGTCCTCATCATCATCGTAGTTGATCTCGTCTTCCTCGTCATCGTTGTCCTTGCTCGGCGTCGTCTCGTCTAGGGGCGAATTTTGGCGTTCCTTATCCTGGCGATACCGCTCAAACTGAGCAGGCGTCATCACCTTGTTGCGCGGGGGGCTCGGGCGCCGGGAGACGTAGCGGCTCGCGGCTCTGCTGGAAGCCGCTAGGCCGGTATCAAAGAGGTTGTCGTCGTCCTTGCTGTCTAGCCTGGAGAGATGAGACTCGGACTGGACCTGTCGGAAGCCGATTCCGAGAGTGTCTTCGTTCCGGCGATAACGACCTGCACCCTGGGTCGGGGTGTTGTTCGTAGACAAGAACTTGCTTGCAGCGGAGATGTCGGTGAGGAGCGAGGTGTCCTCATCCTCGGCCTCGGCCGAGTTCCGATTGCCATAGGTGGCACTCCTACGCTGGGGGCCAGGCTCTGACGGTGAAGAAAGTTTGTTCGATGTGTGTTTGGGGACGGGGGGAGGGACATTCTCGTTCGTCCGCGGTTGGGCGGCAAGGTTTGGGCTCGCGGCAAGGAGCCCCTCGCCAGAGTTGTGACTGTTCCACGAAAGCGGAGAGGCCTCAATCCGAGAAGATTTGTCGATATGCAGCGGAGCAGGTTGGTTCAGGCGGTTTCCCGTCAGCGAGCGAGGGCCTAGAGCCTGACGATCGGACGCATTTTCCCCCTTCAGAGTCATGACGCTCTGCCTCTTGTCGAAACTGAGCATCTTGCTGAAGTCTCCTCCCAAATCAAACTCCTCCTCAAGCTTGGGGGGAGTGGCCGTGCTCGAAGTGGACGACGTGGTTGCCCGAGCCCTCCCGAGCGGCGAGACCCGCTCTGGAGTCGACACATCAGAGGTGAATGGCCTAGGCATGGGCTCTTCAGGCACAGAAGTTGGGGGTGAGCTTTTCTTCGACCCTCCAAACGAGAAAGTACGACCGGCAGCTCGTAGAAAGCCGTTGGGCGAATTCTTCGGCAGTGGCGGCACAGCGGGAATGCCGGATCCGTTATCGTACTGCTTCCTGGCGGGGGTTTTGGCGTCGTCCAATGGGGTGAGATCGGTGGTGGAGGAGGGCGCTGTAGAAGCGTTGCTGTGGCGTGAGGAGGTATCCGTTAGGGATGACTTGGCAGTGTTGTTGGAGACGCCGCTGCCGCTGGAGTGAGGAATGAAAAGAAGTTAGCGAATTGCTGTTGGTTGAATTTAATCCAAGCGACAACTGTTGCAGCCCCTGGCGGCACCCCCGTGGATCAACGATGGGCAGCGGCAGGGCGCTAGCACAGGCGAGCTAATTTGCAGTCTCAGCCCGCCTGAAAGACCAGGGGGGTCCCTCTTCCGACCCACGGCCTCGTGTCATGAACAGGGAGGCCAGGCAAGTTCTCGCGACTCCTGCCTCGCTTGACAAAATGGGCATGGTGTTTTTGTTTTTGCACAGTACGCACCGATTGTTCTTCATGTCAAGGAAGATGTTGTCGTCCATGGGGCTGAGGTCGACGGACATAGCCGTCTTGACCGGCTGGTAGGTCTTGGCGGCCGACATCATCCTCTTGCCGCCGTCGAAGGATTTGACATTGCTGGCGTCTGTCCTCTCCAGGACGCGGAACGAAGGTTCTGCCGGTGCATGGTCGTGACTGTCTGCGGTGGACCTCCGCTTGCCGAACGAGACCGGAAACCTGGGCATATAGAAGAGCTGTATGACCAGGGCCGCTCGTCACGACGAGACAGCCTGCGGACTGGTGGGCGGTAGGAGAGGGGGGGCTGCAGTCCCTATTTCTAAGGCAACTGCGGTCGGCAGACTGGCCTTGTATGACGGAGGGCGGCCGGGCTAAAGGGTTGCTCTCTCGAAATCTCGGGTTGGCTCAGGAAATGGCGTGGAGGGATCTGGCGAGCTGAGTCAAGGTGAATCAAGGTGACAGATGTGACGCGAACACTGATCGGCCAACTGCATATCCGGTGGGCACTCAAGAGGTTAGCAACGTTCACCAGACATGTGGCTTCCCGTCCACCACGGGCTGCCACAAGGTCCGTCGATAGAATGGAGGGCGGGCGAAAGGGAGGAGGAATGCAAAGTGCCCTCGTACGACAGAGAAGTGGCGGTGCGCGCGAGGCTCTTCCAAGACAGTGCTCCCAAGAGGCGCGATTCCCAGATCCAGCAGGCCCGGACGGTGGCTGCCTTTGCTGTCTCCTCCAGGACGACTGTGGACAAACCGAGCACAATACAATACGCATGCAGCGTGGGTAGGAAATGTGTGCCGGGAAAGCGGAGGCAGCGCTGGACTCACATTTTTCCGTACGTGGCCCAGGCTCGGTGGTGAATGCCTTGATGGTTGGGCAGGCCGGTCATGCAACAGCTGCACGGAGGCGAGGCTGATTATTAGGAGGAACGAAGAGCGAATGCACGATTCGTCTCAATGTTTCGTCTTGAGAGGGAGAGAGGATAGTAACGCTTAGTGGAAACAGTAGAAGGAGAAAAATAAGGGAGGAGTTGAGACGATAACAGGTCAACAACAGGGCGGCGGTTGCGCGGAGCTTGGGCTTGTTGCGACGACCAAGGGGCAAAAGCCGGGCTGGAACCTCGTCGTCCGAGAATACAAGGTATATAGAATGGAAGATGACAATGGCAATGACGATGAGTGCCAACAAACAGTATTAACGGTATAACGAGAGAATGGAGCCGGGGCAGGCTCGATTGGATGGGGAGGGGAAGAAAAAAAGAGACCCGGCGATGCAGAATGAACGAACGACTGGGTGCTGATGTGCTGTGTCGAGACCGCGGACGGGGACCAGACCACAAGCTCGCCTGCAAATACGTGCACTAAGGCCGGGCACGGAGAACGGGAGGGAGAACAGAAAATAATAATAATAATAAATAGTAATAAAATAAAATGGTAAATATTGAAGGCCAAGGGCCAAGGACGGCGGCAAGGGTTCTTCGCAGCGGGCATGGGCGGCACACGCTAGAAAGACCAGGCCTGGGCTGCAGCGCAGTCGACCAGGTGAGGTGAGTTGAGGGTGGGGTGCCTCCACCGGTCCAGGGTCGTCTTTCATGCTGCCCACGGGAGTGGGCCGTGTTGACGACCGGGATGTGAGGCGAGTGAGCGCAGCAGGAAGGAGCGGGATGGAAGATCACAGTCCGTTTCTGGCCTGGCTGCCAGAGAGCCTCTGCCCGGTTAGGAATTATTGCCGTTTGTTTTTTCTCTTGTGTATTCTTTTTCTCTGTTTATTGGTATGTCTCTTCCTGGTTCCTCCCCTTTTTCTTTTCGTATTTGTCTCTTGCTTTCTTTTTCCCGAGCTTTTTTCCTGCTTTTCGCGCCCTCAACCCACGTTCTGGAGCCACTCCCCCTGCACCTCCCACCCGCTTTGCTGCCGTCAGCCATCCATCGTGGACGTTGTGTTTAATTTGCGCAATTTCACATCAGTCGTATATAATCCATAGCGTTTGCTCCCGCGGGCCAGTGAAGATTTGCACCCTTCTCCCTTTGCCTTTATCCAACACCAACGACACCAGACGAGCCGAGACCAGCCGGTTATGGCGGTTCGTCCGGTCGATGTTGCCCCCTTGCGGGTCTTGTTGCGAGCCGGGGAAAAAGCAGGTGTGCTGCAGAGAGAGAAGACAGGTAACCGTGAACGGGTGCTGTGTGTGCCCTTTCAACTGTTGCGCTCGGGGGCTCTGTGCCGAGTCGGCGGACAGGCCTCACACCAAGACAAGAGTCGGCTAGGAAGCTGACGCCAGTCGATACGGGATGGCTCTTCCTAGCTGTTTCTCAAACTCAATCGCCCGTTTTCCCGTTGAGATGCGCCGCACCGCCACCAAGTTTCGGGAATGGCAACAGTAACCCAGCAAGCAAGGACGTGCGAAGTGCATACGCGAGCTGCTCGGCCAAGGGGCGGTAAGGCACCTCGAAGAATTCCTTGCCAGCTATAACTTTGGCCCTGTGGGTTTGGACCTGATTCTTGTTTGTGATGGCGCGTTGGCTGGTCTTTTTCACTTCTTGTTTCCACGTCGGCGCAAAGGACCCTGTCGCCTGCTAATTCCCAGCGTGGAGCCAATCCAACCGCCGTGCCACTTTTTGCTGGACCGCCGCACGCCCACTGGAGACTGACGAGCGGAGCCTGCGGCCCTAACGGAACCAAACAAATTGCCCTGATCGACCATCGCTGGAACTGTGCCCTTTGCCCCCACCAAATTCTCTAGTAAACTCCATCTTCCTCCGCACTCCACAGCGCAAGGCAGGCGGACTGCGAGGAATCTCGTGTTGCCGCGTCCTGTGGGCTGACAGTGAAAGTACTGTGCAGTGCAGTTTATTGTCCGTGCTCGATGGAAACGGATGGATGGTTGGGATGAATGGGTGGATGGGCGGGCTCAAACGCCCGCTACGCTCAGTCGGGACTTGCTGCAGTGACAACAGCGCCCACTCCTCCCTGTCCTGCATGTGTCACCGGCTCACGGCGGGATGGGTTCAACAAGCAGCGCATAAATGCCCGGGACGAGCTGCGCAGGCTGCGGTGGTGCCGTGGCAAGCACCGGGCTTTGTGCGCCAGTGGCTGGCCGCAGTACAACAGCTGGCGTCGCCCAGCGATGGTGCTGGAGCGGATTTCCCGATGCCCGCGCCCCTTGACCCTTGCCGACGGGCGACAACCCACCCCTTGGCCGGGATCGTCGCTCTGAGCTCCTCCCTCCCCTGGCCAGGCCCCGTGGCATGGCAGGCAAGCGCCGGGCCTTGCCAGCCCGTTGGACTCGCGAGGATCGTGATGGTGACATCCAGTCCAGAGGCAGGCGACAGACTGCCGAGACCGCCAGCCCCCCCATGCCTTGCCAGATTCGCTCCTTTGGCTGCATTAATTGGGGAAGCTCGACCCTGGTCTAGCCTGCCGAGGCTCGTGGGCGTCGTCAGATGGAGAACCCATTGGGAATGGTGCTTGCAGTAGGCTCGGGACTTGGGTCGTTCTCGTTATATTTTGAGGTGACACGCCGCCGGACCCCCTCGTAACCCCCGCATCCATCCCGGCCTGGCCCACGGCAGCGAGACGACGTGGACTGGAAAGGCGTCGCTGTCGGTCCGAGGACGCGCACTAGGTGCGTTGTCCCAGGTTCTCTCTCTCTCTCTCTCTCGTCTTTTTTTTTCCTGGGTACTGGATCCTGGGGATTGTCTCCCTCCATCTATTCGGTGCCGCTGCGAGGCTCAAACGTGATTGCAGGTTGGTTGCGGGCATGTCTGGCACTAAAACCGCTGGCCCGAGCCAGGCAGGGTATGACTGCACGGAGGCTCCGTCGTGTTCGCCCCGATGCTGCCACCTTCCTGGGAGTGGTGTGGGACTCTGACGTGAGGGCCGGACCAATCTTGTATAGCCCGCGGTGGGCGGAAAAACAGGAGGACATGCAATACTGGGCATGCACAGTAATAGCAGGCAGTCCAAGGAAAATAGAAAATATCACAAACAGGCCCACTTTTTCTCTTGTTTCTCAACACGGCACCGGGCACTGAAAAGCCCCCGTCCCCTAGAAAGTCACAAGTCTGGTCATCGATCCAAGAAGATGCACGTGCCACACCCGTTCGATGTCGCCTTCCTGTCAAGTCTGCCGTGATGTGGGGGGTTCTGTGATCCCCGGACGACTGAACATTCAGTCGTCCAGTTTGGGCTTTTGGGATCGCCTTGTCCTTCATGTCCGCTGGGGACCGGGCATCAGTGGCGCGGCAAGTCCCTGAAAAGTACCGTCCCTCGATGATATAGCGGCACCGTGCGGCCCATTTTTTTATTTTTATTTTTATTTTTATTTTTTATCGAATTCCATTCGCCGCCGGGTTTCGGCGGACCGGATCAAAAACCTTATACTTTGGGTCCCCATCTCAAGTTGCCTGAAGCTGCCCGAGGCAGTGCTCAGGGGACGGCAAACAATGGAACGAGGCGGCCAGACCCGCTGCTTCAGCTCGCCGCGGTGCTTCAGCTTGTGCTGTTGTCCATCATCCTCCGCCCCTTTTCGCACCTGTGTGGCCAGCGTCTGGCTTGTGTGTGGATGAATGTGGCTCCTTTTTTTGAGCACTCTTGTCAGCCCGGCTTTTTATTGCCAACAAGGGCGAGTTCACGTCGGGTTGGCCACCACCCACCCGGGCCAGCGGGCGGACCTCGACTGCTCAATGTTTTGGTTGGGCAGAGCGGCCGATGGCTGGCAGGGGCTGCTGGAGCACGCGCCCGGCCCAAATCCAACCGTGGAGCGCGGCCCACACTTTTTCGCCAGAAGCTTGGTCTGGGCTGCAGATTCCCTTGTTGACTGTTTGATTACAGGTCTCGACTCGGACTGGTGTGCTCGGCTGTGTTCTCTCTCGCTCTCCTCGCGCCCCGCCACACCCCTGCTTCTCCTGCTGCCGCCCTAGCTTGTCCCTTTCTCGCTCCAGCCCTGGTTGCGCGCGCGCACCGCCTCTGGGCGCCCATCTGGGATGCAGCATCTGAACATTTCTGGTGCCGGCCGATGCACCCGACGTTGGAGCTGGGAAACTGCACGCCGTCACGGTCGAGTCAAGCAGGGCTTCTCGGCAGGCAGCTCTCTCCGGCAAGAAGCTATTTGCTTGAGCAGTTGGGGGGCGCGGCATCGCGGTTCAAGAGAACATGGCTCCCAGCGCGCGCGCATGCAGGCCATGCGAGATGCAAACCATTAGAGAGATATCCCGTCATCTATCCATCTTGTGGCTTGGTTGGCTCCTCTCGGATCGGCGCACGGTCTTGAGCTATTGCCTCGCGGACGGGGCTTGCCCAACCGGAGGGCTGGGCTAGCAGGGCGCCACGTCGCCCAAATAAAAAGCCATACACCAAAAAAGTGACCTTATCGGGCGCATTCATTCCTTCTCAACTTATTCGATCTCCAAAAAAAAAAAAATTGAAAACGTAACTTAATATGTAAATAAATGCTGCCATTTTTTGCATTATTTTATTTTATTTATTTTGCTGTGTATGTGTATTTTTCGAAGTCGTCTTTTGCTACCGATGTTTTCGCTGCGAAAGTGCTTGGGGCAAGTTCCCCACATTTTGATCTTTTGGTGTATCGCTTTTCATCTGGGCGACGTGGGCGCCCTGTTCAGCGCGAGATCATCGGCGGCGGATGACATCAAAAGGGGTCAACCTCCTGTTGGTGCCCAGCCAAAGGTCCCTGGCTTTTGCTCTTGCGTTTGCTTTGCTTATTTGTGACCCAAATGGGGTCCAATCAGCGGGTCAATCCGTCCAATCAATCCGGTGTGCCGGCCTCTGGTGACCTACGACCTACCTGGGTGGGTGGGTCTCCAGCTCGCCCAGCAACGTAACGCGGAGAATTCAGCGCATCGAATCGCACATCACGCACGCACCACGCACCACGCACCACGCACAGGCAGGCACCCCAGGAACACGCCCCTTGGCCGGCAGCCGCACAGAGGCATCAATCCGATGCCGTTTCTATGACTGATACACTGAGATATTGATACAGAGCGTGCAGTATCAAGCCTAGCATCTGACCTGCAGTCAGAAACGGCCGCAGTGACCAGACGCTGCAACATCAAGCCAACTGCCACCCACGTGGAGGCCGAGGCTCCAGCTGCTGCAACTGTTGCTACTGCGACTCAGGCTGCCTACTGGCAACGTAATGGCACCATCCAAACCCCGGCCTGCCCTCGCCAAGTCGGCTCGACTTACCGTTTTATCTTCGGGAAGCCATCGGCCCGCGCTTTTTAGCCCTCAGTTGCGCGCCGTGTCCATCGTCCATCCAGTTCCCGATCCAGCGATCGGCTTTTTTGAAATCCAGGGTCAGCTTAGCCATGTTGTGATTTTTCTTTCTTTCTTTGTTTTGATTCAGAAAGCCGCACCCTTCTCTGCGGCTTTCTTCTTTTTGGGTCTGTTCTAAAAGCAGGAAACCTGCCCTGATCTCAGCCTAGATTAGATCGAGATCGTGTCTTTCCTTGTTTTCTTTATTTGTCTTGGCCCATTCCTTTCTCATTCAATCTTTCGTTCGCTTGCCTAGCTGGTTCTAGACACCGCACCTGTCACAAGGCTCTGACGTACCCAGCTCGCAGCACCCTAGGCAGCCACTTCAGCCAAGCGTGCTAGCCTTGCAGCCCAGCCCGGGACACACTACCGCCGAATCCCTTTATTGCCGCACCTGATTTTCCACATCGGGCAGCGCTCTACTTCGTCGTGGCTGACATTGGTATCGTTGGCGTGTAGCAGCCAACTGTCGCCCAGCATGACGTCTCCAGGCGCTGAAGGTCCCTCCTCATACAAGCGGCCGCATTTTCTCTTGATGCAGGATGACCCCCCATACCCGCTATCCCCCAGAGGTCCGGGGGCGCTGGCCTCCATGATCAAGAACCGCTCAGCAACGTCGCTGTTGCATTGGCGGGATGACGATGAGGCTGCCTTTGACCGCGCCTCGGACGATGATGTCGAGGACCAGCGGGCCCGCGCCGAGGACCGTCGCATGAATGCACTCCTCAACACCCCGCACATGCGCTCCATGCGCCTCATCGGCAGGAACAACCCCCGATACCAATGGGAATCGTACTGGAAGACCGGCGCCGACCTCAAGACCATGAAGAAACCCATCCGCGAATACTACGAGAGGACCAACTATCTCATCCAGCAATATCTCTACATTGACCGGCTCCTGGACTCGTCTCTACCCCACGACCTGCTGAACGAGTACAACAACATGCCCGCCTCGGCCTTCCGCGGCGTCGAGATCCCCGAAACCATTTCCGAGGAGTCGTCAACTCCCCCGACCACAGGGTCGACCAGCACGCAGCTGGCCTCCATGTCGGCCGACTCGGCCGCCGCCTCGATCGCATCGGCTGCCAAGAAGGTGAAGCGGACGCCCCAGGATATCTATCGCCACACAGGGACGGTACCGCTACCGCTCTTGGACGACCGTGAGCCGGATGAGGAGCAGCCGCTTCTTCCAAAGCACGATATCCCCTTTATCGAGGATGACAATGTGGACAGTTCAGCCCCCATAGTCACCCTGGCTATCTACGTCAACTTCGCCGCCAACGCCTTCCTCCTGGCCGGCAAGATCGCAGTCATCATCTCTGTGCCCTCTGTCTCAGTTCTCGCCAGTTTAGTCGACGCCGTCCTCGACTTTTTGTCCACTGTCATTGTCTGGCTCACTACCTGGCTCATCAGCCACCAGGACCAGTACTCGTACCCCGTTGGCCGCCGGAGGCTCGAGCCACTTGGCGTCCTTGTTTTCTCCGTCATCATGATTACCTCTTTCTGTCAGGTCTCCATGGAAGCCATCCAGCACCTCGCCTCTCCGGACCACGAAGTTATTGAATTGTATGTGTCCCTGCTGAACCCGGCTAGTCTAAGACGAAGATAAACCAAGAGGCAACCACCTAACAAGACTCGGATCGCAGAGGAATCCCGGCAATCTCCATCATGCTCAGTACTGTCGTTATCAAGGGCCTGTGCTGGTTCTGGTGCAGGCTCGTCAAGAACTCGAGTGTCCAGGCGTTGTAAGTACCTCGGCTGCGTGGCTCGCCCCTCGCCGGCCTCTTTTCACCCCTGATCCTGCTTCCTTTGTGGCATCATCTTCATGCATTGAGTTTGCTCCGGCTCTTGGACCAAAGTTCCCAACTGACTCTGCGCTAAAATAGGGCCGCCGACGCAAGCACAGACGTGATCTTCAATGCTGGCTCCATTGCCTTCCCCATTAGTACGTCATTGATCCTAACGCCTTCTTACTTTCTCCCTCTCTTCGGATTCTGATGGACTTGGCACGGCATTTTTCCGAACACACATGCTCGGCACCGTAGTGTTGGCCCATCCCTTTCTAACACTGAACGCTTGTCTCTAGTTGGTTCCTTCGCTGGGATCTGGTGGATGGATGCGCTCGGCGGCCTGTTGCTGTCTTTGGTCGTGGTTGTGAACTGGTCCCAGACCTCTGTCGAGCACATCAAGAACCTCTGTGGCTTCTCTGCGTCAGCAGACCAGAGGAACATCTGTAAGGCAGCCCTCCGACTGCAGCCTGACCCACGCGTTCACTCGCCTGCGCTATATTGCTGACACAGCGGCCTAACCTGTTTCCTCGCCTCTCCGACACGCAGTGCTTTACTTGACCATGAGGTTCGCCAAGACCATCAAGCAGATCCAAGGTCTTCAGGCTTATCATTCCGGCGACAAGCTCAACGTCGAGGTACGTCACAAAACAAAGGAAACGGAGGACGAGATAGGACCACCAAGAACATGTGATTTAGAGCCCTTGGTCACCCTGCCAGACTACGGCTGTGTTTTGCTTTTACGTCCCTTGCATGATCCCGCTGACGTTTCTGAAAACTTTTAGGTCGATATCGTGCTAGACGCCAGCACCTCCCTAAAGGACAGCCACGATTTAGCGTTAGTTGCCACTATCCCTTGCGCCCACGTCTCTCGCACCTTTCTACCCGTCACCATGCTTTGATGCTGTCCCAGCCTCCCTGCCGCGACGAAACTAGCTGCTGACCTACTTTGATGCCACCCCACAGCGAGAGTCTGCAATACGTGCTCGAGTCGGTGCCAATTGTAGACAGGGCCTTTGTGCACACCGACTACGCCACGTACAACCTGCCCACCCACATGGAGCAGCAGCACAACTCTTAGGTGGCCTGCATCCGCGTCTGTCCACCTCGGATGCTACACCCTGCTGCAAGAAAAGAAAAGGTCGAGATGGGGCTTGACAGACCATGGAGGTCTGCAGCATGCAAATAATGCCTGTGTGGCGATTTCACTCGCCCTGTAGACCGGATCATCGGGATTTCTTTTCTTGTGCAATGAAGGTGCCGCCCATTCAGAAGTCTTTTTGGTAGCTCGCTCGGCGTTCTATTTTGTTCATGAAACCCATTTATAAGTAGTGTGAAATGTCTGCTCCTGCAGGAGGCTATAGCCTCGCACCGCCCCCCATGACATACGATGGATGCATGAAGCGAAGGAATCTGTGCACTGCCCCGCTGCCTGTGTGTGCAACCTGAAGACGAGCGCTGGCGGTTCCTTCCTGCACGCAGCCCACCTCGGCCGTTGGGAGGTGGATTGGCTCCGCCGTCGAGAAGGGTTGCATTCCATCCATGGGGTTCGGCCACTGTGTCATCACATGTACAAAGCACGCTTAATTGGCGCCGTGATGATACAGCCCCATATATATTTGCCTCTTATGTTTACGGCACATTATTAGCATATGATATTGTATCTAGATGGATATTTCAACCATTCAACCCCAGAAGGGGTCCGCCACAGGCCATGCCAAGAACATGGCAGTAACTAGTTTGAAACGTGGGAGCATTTATGACGGCGGGGTATAAACCGGGGAAAGGAGGCTTTAAATGGGTTTGACGTGCAAAAGTAGAGGGAAAAAAGAACCAAGCAGCTGTAGGACAAACGCAGAACTCTCGAGGGAAAAGAAGTATAGAACAAAAAAAGAGAGCCCTCTAGCTTAGTACGGGATCCCGTTGGTCATGAGCTGGAAGGAGTCGTAGAAGCCGGTCGAGTAGCTGCCGTGGCTCTTGCGGATCAGGTCCTTGACAAAGTCGGCCGCCTCGCGCTCGGTGCGGTCGAGCACGAAGCGGTCCTTGAAGTGCTTGACGCTCTCGGGCTTGAAGCACGGGAGGCCGCTGTCCATCATGAGCAGCACAATCTGCGAGAGCTTCTCCGTGTGCTGGCGCGACGCGAGGAACGCCTTGACGCACAGCTCCTCGAAGCTCTTGAAGGCCTGCGAGTCGGTCGAGCCGCCCATGACGGCCATCATCTCCGACGTGAGCTTGAAGGGCGCGCGCTCGAACTTGATGCCACCTGGCGCGATGTCGAAGCAGAAGCCAAAGTCGATGTGCAGGATGTGGCCCGCGTCGTCCACCATGATGTTGCCGTTGTGCCGGTCCTTGAACTGGAGCAGGAACGAGATGATGGAGTAGGCCGCCATGCTCTTGACAAAGTTGTTGCGCGCCTGCTGGAACCGCAGCGAGTCCTCATTGCCGTACTTTGACGTGAAGTACTCGTACAGCCCGTTAACCGCCTCGCGGCCCAGCATGTCGCGGCTGATGGAGTTAGGCAGCACGTCGATGACGCCGCACCCGGGCGCCGTGGCCGTGACCCGGTATGGAAACACGTACACGTCGAGCCCTACACTGTGGAAGATGCCCCTGAAGGCCGCGATCATCTGTAGCGCGAGCACGTCCTGCCGGCAGTCGTCGCCCACCTTGAAGATGGCAGACTGCCAGACCTCGATCGTGTTCTCCGTCGCCATGGATCCGTTGGGCTTGGCCGACTCTTCGAGCAGGTTGTCCGTCGCGTCAATCGTCTTGTTGCGCTTGATGCGGAAGGTAGCCATGTAAGGCGCCTTGGCGTGGCTCTGCAGAGGCTTGCCCGACTTGCGGTCGATGCCAATGACCACACCATCAGGGTTGCTAGGTAGGTAGACGCCGACCTCGACCTTGATGTTGCGCAGCTCCTCCTCGATCTTCTGCTTCTTCTCCTCCTTGGACCGCTTGATGAGCGGCTTGAGCTTGCCCGAGATGCCCGTCACTTCGTCGAAGAAGGCGAATTCGCGCTCGTAGAACTCGCGGTCTATCGTGCTGAAGCTCTCGTTCATCTTGGTCATGACCTTGTCGAGCGTGGGCTTGATAGCGTCCGGGATCGTCGAGTCGTCGTCCTTGTAGGCGTTTGCCTTCATGTTCCAGATGATCTGGTGCGCAAACAGCTGCGAGAACTGCGCCGTCTCGAGGATGTAGCGCTCCACGTACCCGAGAGCGTCGTGCCGCAGCGTCTGCACGATCTGGGGGACGTAGAAGAAGGTGACATCAACAGGGTGACTCTCCAACGCCCTCATGGCGTACTGCATAATCAGAGGGTGGTTCTGGAACGCAGGCAGGAAGTACGTCACGGCCGTTATGGGGGCCACCGGAGCCCAGTAGAGCAGATGCTTGAGCTGAACGGTGACATCTACAGGCAGTCCGCCATCCAACAAGACGGCAATGGCCTCAGGGTCGGAAACGGCCTTGCTTGGGAAGTTGAGCAGTAGCCATCGGACTTCCTTATGGATCCTGAGGTTGTTCTGGAACCTAGAGACCAGACCAACAGCAATCGACGGGTTCTCTTCCCAGGCAGTGCGGATGAGCGGGAAAATGGCATTCTGTAGTTCTTTGATTAGCCCAAGCCCGAGTGGCTGCGTGATAGGAGAGACCGGCAACATGAACAAAAGCAACTCACCTCGATGCCACCTTTGTATGGGTAGTTCACTGCCGCATTCGCTGCGGCAGCGGCAGGCTCGCCCAAGGGGTATACCCAGACCCGGAGCCTGGTGTGTTCGCTCTCCAGCAACAGCAGCAACAGCTGTTCCCTTGCCTGGAGCGACTTGATACTGCCCACGGCGTTGGCACCTATGAACGACACGGCCTTAACCGCGCCCATGATATCCGACAGAAGTCTGATCTCGGTCCTGAGCTGGAGGACATTGCTGCCAAATGACCAGCTGGGCGGGCCGTTGAACCAGCTGAGAGCGGCTGACAGGAGCTTATCCTTCAGGCGCCACTGGGCGATGGCACTGAGGGTGGTGCTTGTGCGCAGAACGCGCAGGCCGTAGAGGATTATCTGGAACTTGAGGTCGCGGGCCATGGGGTGAGGTGTCGAAGACGTGATGGCGTCTAGCGTGAGGTCCAGGAGGCGCAGGAAGACCCTCTGGGTGTCGGCGCTGCCGAGACGGGTGGCGTTGAAGTGACTGCTGAGGAACTGGAGCAGCCGCGTGTGGGGAGACAGCAGGTTGTGTACCAGCTGCTTCCGCTTTGCCATGAAGACAGCGTCGCTTGGGGCAAACTCCTCCTTGAGGAGGAAGGGGTCGGGGTTGGTGATGGCAGGACTGAAGAGGCCGAGCCTTCTCTGAAGACTCAGCTCCCACTGCTGCGCAATCTCGTTGAGCAAGCGAGGCTCCAGCATCGGATTCTCATTCATGACGCCGAGCCACAGAGACACTCCAAGCTTAATGGACTGCTTTGTGAACATGGCAAACGGGATGCTGACGAGGCAGTGGGCAACCGCACACTCTGGCCGCTCGCTGCGGCAAAGAAGGGCGGCGGCGCGGCGCAAAATGTCGCGAACATCGCCCAGAGGCGTGTTCTTCTTCTCGTTGAGCCTGGCCTCGATGTGGGCGAGCGCCGTGACGGCGTCGCTGCTATCACCGTCAGGGCTGACAGGCAGGAGGGACGAGCGCCTGTCGATGCGCATGAAACTGAGCCACTCCAGGCTGTGGTCCGGCAGCGTCTCGGCGTACCGGTACTCCTGGCGAGTCGTGTACTGGGCGACAAAGTCCGATGCCGTGTTTATGTGGCAGTCGCCGATCCTGTTGAGCGACTGGAGGCGCTGGTCTGTCGTTGGGATGCAGGATCCGAGCTCTAGCGCAAACGACCGCCCCAGAGAGATGTGCCCATACGCTCCATCATCGTCAAAGTCGGACAGGTACGTCTGCAGCAGGCCCTTGACGTCAGCCGGCGCGAGGCTGACGACGGTGCTGACCCAGCCCTTGGCTCTCTTGTACAAGTTGTCTAGCGTTTTCCGTCGGAAGGCATAGTCGTCTGACAACTCGACTGTGACGTGCCCGCGAGCCGACTTGAACGTCGTCCGGGGCTCATAGAGATCCGTCTCGGCCTCGAGGCAGCTGGACCACATCAGCGACAGCAGCTCGAGGAGGGCGAAGAGAGACGACCGGCAGCATAGGGTCGATGGGACCTGGCTGATGATGCGGTCGGCGCAGGAATAGGCGGCCTGCTGGACTCGCTCGATTCGGTGGCAGCAGTTGCAGAAGACGGCGACCAGCTGTTTGGCCGCGTACTGGGCCGTGAAGCTGGGATGCGTGCCGCTCAGCGTCTTCTTAAGATAGCGCTCGACAACAGCGCCGGTGATGGCCTCCATGATGCTGCTTACATCGCCACGGCGCATGCTTGGCTCCAGGAAATATGACAGCGCGGCTGCGCAGTCTCCAGACTCGGCGCGCAGACTCTCCACCAAATAGGCGGCGTGAAGGAAGATGACCTTGCGGTAGCTGAGGCTGCGGATCTCGGCGGCCTTTGAGGGGAGCAGCTCCGAGAGGTGTTTCTTCTGCTGCGACTCCCGCTCGCTGTTCATGCCCCTGCGCAGAACAGGGTTGAGCTCGATATCGCTCTCGACCATCTCCCCGCGCTGCTCGGCCACCAGAGGAGGCGAGTGAATCGCCATGATGCGCAGCTCGTCGAGGTACTTTTTACCCCGATCGGATGCTGGAGAAAAGCCATGGACAACGATGTTGAACCACGCATCCCGAAGCATCGCAGATCCTTCATCTTCCATGTGGGCGTCGACTGCGAGATCGTTTGCCGACATGAATACTGCAAGCGGCTGGAGCAGCTGCTCGATTTCACGCGCGGCCAGCTGGACGTCCGACTCCTTAGTGTCGCCCTGGGTGACGATGCCGTCCATCAGATGGTCCCAGTAGATGTCATACAGGGGCGACCCACGGCGCAGGTTGGCCGAGATGTGGTTGCGGGCCTTCATGACGGCCGCAAGGAGCACATCCTTTTGCTCAACGACGGCCTCGTGGCAGATCCTTGTGTACATCTTGAGAAGTGACCGGAACTCCAGCTGACCGCCACTGAGTGACAGGGACGCAGCCCCGGCCACAATCTGGGCATCAACAGTCGAGTTGATCTTGCCAATCTTCTGCAGTATCATCGACTGGGCAAGAGCGGTGATTTTCTCGTCGTTGCACGAGATGGCGATACCGCAGATGGCCTGAACAACGTTTCCGTACACTGCCGAAGTTTCCTCCTCTCCGGTGAGCTGCAGGGATATAGCGCTCCCTGTCGAGTGTCCGCCCTGGTACATGGCCGGAGCCGCCTCGCCATCGCCGTTCACCCCATTTGCAAGCGAATGGTCGCTCCCCGGGCTCAACACATTTCCTAGGGTATACAAAGTGGTGATGACAGCGTCTGAAGACAGCAGTCGCAGGACAAAGGCAAGCGACTTGGAAGCAATCTCGATCGTTCGCTCATTGGCACCGCTTTGCACGATGAAGCGCGGCAGCAGCCGGCTGACGTTGGCGGCCAGAGACGGGGATATGCGGCACACCAGAGCCATGCAGCGAAGCGCGGTGGAGACCAGCTGCTCGTTAGCCATCTGAAGAAGATCCGCAAGACTCTCCTCCAGCCACGACATGAGCAGATCCACATCGGCGGCATCCTCGTTGAGCCTCGAGCAAAGCAGGTAGCTGATGAGGGCAGCGGACCGTGCGCCAAAGGCAATATTCTGCTGTGCCGATGAGCCCATCTGGATAAAGTCGGCGCTGCCCTCGAAGTAGTTCATTTGCTCAATGGCAACGTTTGCGTACTCCTCGACAGACCGGAAGTCGGCCTCGCCGCTCCTAGCCGTCATGGGGCGCAGCAAGCCCTCGCCCGACATGAGGAGATCCAGAACGTGGTACTCCCTCAACGGCTCGACCTCGACCACCAGCAGAGACGTCGTCGCCACTAGCAGCCGCATAAAGCTACATTGCAGCAGCATGGCCCCAAGAGGCCGGCGGGCCTCGGCATATTGGCGCATGCGACGCCTCCACTCCTTGGCAGCCTGGTCGTGCGAGTGCGAGTTACGGATGGTTGAGAAGGCCGTCTCGACCGCGATCAGGAAGGGCTCGGACAGCAACTTGCGAAGTCGACGGATCAGAGACAGGCGACCACCCGCCTTCCAAAACTCGGCCTGGGCAGAGGCTGCATCAAGGAAGCCCAGAAGCGACAGAGCTATGGTCGCAGTCCGGATGGCATCGTCCAAGTTGCCCTCTCCATCATCGCCTCGGTTAGGCATGATGCTCTCGGTGGCGTGGAAGCACGCATTGGTGAAAGTCCATATAGTGTCAGAGACTGCCTCCTGGACGCCATCGTGGTTGGCGCCAAGCGAGAGCAACGCAGCAGTGACATGGAGGGTAAGGGCCTCGGTCGGGGACGGCTCGATCTTGCGGAAGAATGGCGACTGGGAGAACAGCTGGGCGTGCGACTCGAGAAGATAGGGGATGAGCTGGCGGGCAAGCTTGAGAGCGCTCTGTCCCGTCTGGACCAGGGGTGCGGCCTTGCAGAGGGCGAGCAGGACTTCATATTCGCGAATCGTCTAGTCGAGGACGACGTCCCAGTCAGTAAGTGTGCCCGTGACGATGCCGGCGGGATCGCTGTAGGGTGCTCACCATCGGGACGCGTCCCAGCGCAGGTTTCGATGAATAGCCATTTTCCTTGGATCTGGTAAGCGTTGGGCACGCCCTGCACAGCCTGTTCAGGTCCGACTTGTCGAAGGCTGTCGACGGATTCTGCGCAGAGAGCGCCGCGATCTTCTCGAGGGCTCTCTGCCGGATATCGGTCGCCATGGCTGTGGTGGAGGGACGTTGCCAGAGCGGTTTGTGCCCAGCCGTGTCACCGCCGATACCGCAAGACGAAGAAGACGGGGCGGAGGCGCGAAATAGGGGGTAGAAAATCAGGACGAGAAAGGGACCAAAAAGGAGTGTGGTGCTGAGAAGCTTTCGAGAGATCTCTTTTAGCTACCAGGGCTACACGCTACACACGGCGGGTCTATATATTGCAAAGAGACATGACCAGACCGAAGATGGCGGTGTCGACGATGGTGCGCGTTGTTGGCATTGGATTAAATTGATCTCCATCTCACTCACTGATCGCTGCACGCCCATGCGCCGCCAACCTCAGTCGTCACCGTCGCGATTCGCTGTGCAGCGGATCCCTGCACAACGTTGTCCACTCAGTACCCAGATCCTGCTGAGTCATCTGAAGCTGCCCTTGCTACCCCCGCCAGTCGCAGCACAGACAGCGCATTGCGGGCCAGCAGCGGCCATCAACAGGCTGCTGGTTGTGGTGCAAGGCTGCAAGCTTGACGCGCACCCAACTTCAACCTTTAACGTCGGGTCCCGGAGCCCACCATTACCGCCCATCCGCCGACCAAACAAGCCCCCGCAACATTGACGGCCAGCGGACTGCTGCCAGCCTGCTCTATACCCACGGGCACCCTCATCTCTGCTCTCTACCCGCCGCTCCGAACAAGCTCGCGTCGGCTCCGCTCCGCTCCGCTCAGCATCGCTCCGATATCCCCATCCATCCTCCTCGAAGGACCGAAATCACCATGGCCATGTTCAGCCAGAACCCCGTTATGAACGGGCCCAACTACTCCTTCTCGGAAACCCCGCGGGCCCACAACCTGGATGGTACCCGGCAACATCGATTCGACCCGTAAGCCTCCCCCGCCTCGTCGGGAGATGATCTCGCCATGCCCTGCCCCCAAACCACCCCTCCTTCAACGCAAGCATCCTGACACACCGCCCGCATAGGTACACCGACAATGGTGGCTCGACGCTGGCCATCGCCGGCGCCGACTTCGCCATCATGGCGGGCGACACGCGCATGGCTTCGGGCTATAGCATCAACACGCGCTTCTACCCAAAGGTGTTCAGAATCGGCGGCACGACGTCGGACCAGAAGGACGCAACCCTCGTCCTGTCGGTGGTCGGCTTCGCGGCCGACGGCGAGGCGCTCAAGGAGAGGCTGGACGCCATCTGCAAGATGTACCGCTACCGCCACGGCAAGCCCATGAGCGCAAAGGCCTGCGCCAAGCGCCTTTCCACCATCCTGTACCAGAAGCGCTTCTTCCCCTACTACACCCACGCCATCCTGGCCGGGCTCGACGAGGAGGGCAAGGGCGCCGTCTACAGCTACGACCCCGTCGGCAGCTACGAGCGCGAGCAGTGCCGCGCTGGCGGTGCCGCCGCCAGCCTCATCATGCCCTTCCTAGACAACCAGGTCAACTTCAAGAACCAGTACATCCCTGGGAGCGGCGAGGGCCATGACCTGCAGGAGCGCGAGCGTGTTCCGCTTCCCCGCGATCAGGTCGAGATCCTGGTCAAGGATGCCTTTGACGGCGCTGTCGAGCGCCACATCGAGGTTGGTGACGGCCTGCAGATGATGATTATCACCAAGGATGGCATTGAGGAGGTTATCTTGCCTCTGAAGCAGGATTAAGTGGGGGAAGCGTGAGCGAGCCCTGGCGGAATCAGAAACTCGATCTGGTTCAACCTTCGACTGTATAGTGTGCTCACAGGCCAAGGTAGACGAAACTGGGGCTAAGGCACCTGTAGTGTCAGCAATGACTCGGTGTCCTGGCCTCTGCTTTTGAATGGGAGCTGGCGTCGCAAACTGCATGTCTTTAAAGCATACGTACTTGCGTAGTGATCATTGCCGTAGCACTGCTGGGGTTGAACCCAATCCCCAGCCCGCAGCTGAGACAGCTTTGGCCAGATGCGTGTCGTTCTAGCTGCCGGACACTTAGGGCATATGTAGTTAGGCAGCCACGGTCGCTATGTTACCAGATGTCACAGCCATCAAGCACTACTGGGACAGAGCCTTGGGTTAGTCCGAGTACCAGTTGCATGACCGGGTGCATGTTTCTCTCTATGCTAGTTACCTACTATGCGGCTACGTGCTTGACAGGTTCAAGAGCTCTATGACTCTTCTCAGAGCAACATGCAAATAGCTACCCCCGTATGGGGACGTTTTGCAGCCGGGAGCCTTCACTGGGACCCCCCACAGGACTGACTTGGGGCTCAACCCCAGAGTTATTCTTGACTAATCCAATGATCAAGGCTCTGCAATGCCGTGCGGTTGGGCAGCCAGCTAGTGGCGCTATGCAGGCTAGTAGGCGCCAGGCCATAACCACCGCGGAATTACCGCCGCAGAGCGCCGTTAGTGGTTCAAATATCGGTGAGCGGAGTGTTCACGATCGGGATAGTAAACACTTACGGCGAGGATCGCGAGAGGGAGGAGCCACTACCCATCCTGCCGTGGCATCAACCTGCCCGCGACTGTAGAAGCCTCCTGACACCGCTTTCAGCGCGTACTTTCTTTGGACCACATATCCGTACCTGGTTGTGGATGTAGGTACAGATTGATGGAAGACGGGACCGCGGAAAAGACTCAATATTGGCCAGTTACTTGCTCCAGAGTCTCAACCCATCACGGCTTAGTCTTTTCATCCTGCACAGGCCATCGTGATGTCTGTCTTGATTCTTCCAGAGCTCTCGCTCTCCGCATCCTAGTGGTGCCAATCACCCGTCTCGCCCTGCCTAGCACGCCTAGTCTCTGCTCTTCCGTGCAGGTTCTCACCTCGACCCAGGCACGTGCCAGGCCAGCCACTCTATCTACTAATTCCAGGTCGCTTGGTTTGATTTCATGCAGCTACTAAGCAAGCGCCCTCCATTGCTTTCATCGGTCCTTGCCATTCCTCCTTCTCCAAAACTTTGCGAAGAGAGAGAAAAGAGCTACTAGTGTCTTCTCGCCAGCCTAGTTAGACACCGCGGCGCTGCACCGAGAGTCGGTCCCGTCACCCGTATTGTGTTAGCCCAGTCAGACGGCGCTGGCGCTCATCTCGGTAGGAGCCGCTGTGGCAAATTGACGCTAGGCAACGCGTCCGCATCACGCTCAACTGCCACACACACCTGTGGGCATCGGATAGGGGCTGCTGGCTACTAGTCCCGAGGTAGGGGGAGTTCCGACGGCCTCCCAGAGTCCTGCCAGGTCGGGGCCGATCACGACGGGCCTCTTCGTGTTGCGCCAAAACACAGCCCAAGGGAAGCCTCGGGCTCACCGGTGCTTTCCTCAAACGTTGCGCCCAAACGGCCTGCCGACAAAAATAACACCCAAATCGGCGGGCACTCAGGCTCGGGCTCGGGCTCGGGCTCCAGGGGTCCTGGCTGACAGGTTTCTCCTCCTCTTCACAAAAGCGGAGATTGTAGCAAAGCGTGGGTTTTTTTTTTTGATTTGGCTAATACAACAAAAGGCCCAATAAGACGCCTATGTAGCTTCGATGCCAAGGTTCCTCATGTGGCACGAGGATCGTCCTGCAGCTCCTGTGCATACACCGCCGACATTCAGCGTCAAGGTCGTATCGCATCAACGTATTAACCTACCACCTGCCGCCATACGATATCCGCCACGGCAGAAGTGAAGAAGGGGCTTGTGCTAAAGAAGCAATTAGTGAGAAGAAGTGGGGAAAAAAGAGGGAAAATGTGGGAGAGAAGAGTGGCGAAATGTGAGGGGTGTTGACCCAAACGTTTGTTGATTTCCCAACACAACTAGCTGATATTCCCATAAGCTCACAGATGATCGTTTCAATGCGTCCCGGATGATCGATTGCCACATCCAGCAGCCAGACGTGACATGCCGCCCGAGGCTTGCGTGGCTTCTGTGAGGCGTCACAGCCACAGGTACGGTTTGCGCTCAGCAAGGAGCCGCCAAGGGCAGCAACTGTGGCCCAGTGGTCATGGAGGCGACTTCTCAAGCATCAAAACAAGAAACGATCGACGTGGGCCCAGACTTTTCTCCCATCCCCTCCCCTCCCCTCTCCCAGATGTGGCGATTGCGTGTGTGTGGGGAGGGGGGCAAGAAAAAAAAAGCTCGCCAAGACCAAAAAGGGGAAAGTGAAGTATGATTGCCCGGCTGTGGTGGTGTGGCTCGCTAGCTGTCCCTCCCGCTGGGCCTACGCCAGCCTCCGAGAACCTGGGCAGACACTTATTTTAGGTCTACTTTCGGCGCTACTCTAAGCCGATTGGTGAGCGCGTCCAACAAGCGCAATACGTAATGGACTTGAGCGCTATCCCTTCGAGCGCCGTTAAACCCCAATTCGCCCGGATAGGAAGGTAATCGGCAAAGGCACCCCTGTTTGCTGTTGTGACTTGGAGGTACGGATTTGCAGGGGCACGTCGGAACTCGCTCTACGTAACTTTTGCAGTGCGCCTTGTAGCAATGACTTGTGCTGGTACTTCTATCACGGGCTAAATAAGGCGCACGCAGAAGTACCGAAAAAACAAGCGTTTTTATTGGCTGACGCACGCGAGATCAGCGGCTGGGTTAACCGTACTTGAAGGGATACAAGGCACGCTTGAGTGGTACCCAGGCCGATGGCACTTGCACAGCGAAGAATAAGGCCCTCAACACGCCCAACAAGTACTTGGATGTACCTACCTAGGTAGGTAGGTATTTCCAGTTGTTGAGGAGCAGGGGATAAAATGACTTCTTTTGATCTTTCGCATCGGAAAGAGCAAAAAATCAACAAGCGAAAAAGAAAAAGAAAAAGAAAAAAGGCCATGTCATTCCACACAAGGGCATACCCAATCACGCTTTGGGCGAAGCGAGGTGCCAAGAAGCAGGGTCCCGGAGAGAAAGGTCCGGGATAGTATGGGAGGTTTGAGCAGTGACGTGCCTTAGGGTGGGGAACTGGTATTTGCCAATGTTCGCGCTGCGGGCGCTGACCCGCGCCCTGCACGCCGGCGACGGCGGCGCTTCAGTCGAATCGGGACAGGCGGGCAGGGGCTACAGCCTTGGAACAAGGCAAGCCACAGGCAGGCCGAGCAGGGAAGGCCCGACGGCCAGCAGGTGGTTGGGCGCGCGTGGTCCCTCACGACTGGCTGGGAGACCGCTGCAAAGACCGCACCGGTCAACGGCAGAGGGCAAGGCGCTCGGGTTGGGCTTACCCGGCAGCACGTTGTGCATACCTATCTGAGAAAAGAAAAGAAAAGAAAAACACGCCGGCATTAAGCTACCTGGACACCTCCCTAGACATAGAACGCCCCCTTTTTGTGTGCTTTTGTCCTTATTCCTCTTGGCTACCAGCCTGCCACCTATTTTAGCGGTGTGCACACTCTGGCTCAACAGTCGACCTAGCATGCTTCGTTGCGGATCAGTAATCGGGAATTAGCCGGGCCTGAGCAAAAACTCACACGAAATGCAAGGGTGAACCCCTTGGTCCAAGGCTATTGATGCTCAGGAAGTGAGGTGGCGAACGCTTTGCAGCGCTAACACGTAGAACGAAGCTTCAGAGAACCTGACCAACCTGCGAAAGAGGGGTGGGATAGAGGCTGAAAACCACATCGAGAAGGCAGGGCGGGGATAAAAAAAATCAGCGTTGGACCCCTGTGGGGGCATGCTTTTTGGATTGGCAAATCGGATGCACAACAGTTGGACCCCTTTTTTTCGCGATGGATCTTCTCCAACGGCCTGATATGATGGAGACGGGTGGCACGTATGTAAGTCCACCGGCGATGTAATGTGCATCACATCGCGTCCACACGCACATGTCATGTCCCAAGGTCTTCGTCCGCATATCCACCGGCGACTCCAAGACCTGCCTTATTCCGTCTTATCCATGCCAAGACCGCTGTTTGGAGATAGGTTGCTGCGCTGAGCGGCAGGCAATTCGATCATGAAAACAGGAATGGAGCTTTGAACGTCCCGTGGTATCCGCCCGTTAAGAGCAGTAACCATGACCTATACTGCCGGGGGGAATGTCCACCAGCAACAGGCGGGTGTTGAAATGGGGGGCTCGCGAGTTAAAGGGTGTGGCAGTTTGGTGCAAGGAAAGCAGGCACTATTTCATCATGACTGAAGCATGCAGAACCCTGATTGATCGACGGAGGTCGTCGTCACCCCGCCCTAGGCAAGGGAAGCCAAGCTTGATTCGATCGGCGGCAGTAAGGAAGGAAAAGAAAGAAAAAAAAGAATAGAGAAAAAAAGGAGGGCGGAAAAGATCAATGCCCCGGCCGTCATCGAACGAGGCCCTGCGTCAGATCTCGTTGCCGCCAAGTTCGGTGGGGCTGTCAGGTCCATGGCACTCTGTTTCTCCCGCCCCAGTGTCCCCCTCCTTTCACGCGTCCCCTTCGTACTGTATTCTTACAGAGTTCCTCGGATGCCCTGGCGGCGAGCTAAAGTTTAATCAGTCCCGCAGCAAACCTCTAGTTACCCGCCGCAAACCGGCATGGCGTCGAGAGCGGCAAATCTCCCACATAACCAAGCAACCAACCAGAAACGCGCAGGGATACTGAATGTTGACAGGTGCCTAGGGGGCAGCATCCGAACGGCCCTAGGCGTTCTGGCGAAAGCGGCTTGGGCACGTATGTACATGCGCTGCATGTTGGAGGCCGTGGCGAGGTCTTGGCCGCCGCGGAAACGCGAGTACACGGCTGTCGATAGACGCGATCAGCAGCGTTCCAAGGAAGCTACCACCGGGAAGACACCACCATCGCCAAAAAAGGCACCCCGACAGATATGGCCGCTTCAATGACGTCAGTCTTGTGCGAGGATGTGCGGGGGTCAGCTGGGGCCTCTGGGTCGGTAGCCCCAGGAAGGCGCCCGTTAGGTGGCACCTCCCCCTCCCACCCATCCACTTCTATTGCTTGGGGTGTCGCCCGCAGTATCTGGTACTCAAGTGTCCACCAGTGCAGGACGCGAGGGAGGAGTACCCGGTACGCTGGTGACCCTGGCTTCGCACCTTAGGCACCGAGCTACTGCACGACTAGACATGGATGCGTGTGGCGCCGACCGAGACCGTGGGTCTGGCTGTCTGTAACCCGCAACGGAAGCATGTGCGACCCTTGCTGGCTGACAGAACACCGTGCTCCCTCCCCCGCCGTGCAAGCCTCCCGGTGGCTTAACCTTTTGGCGGTGGCAAAACCGCGAGTGGTTTGAAAGCTTGGAGACGGAAATGAATGACCTGCGTTTACCCACACTGCCTCACCATGCTCACCAACTGCTCTGCAAATTGACCGGCTCTTGCCTCGGCCATCGTTGACAAGGAACACCTGACACGACTTCGAGAGCTACCTGCCACTACGTATACCAAGGTGCCCAAGGAACCCATGTGCGCAGGCTGGTCGCTATGCCCACCCCTCCATCCTCTACCCACTGCACCTTCGGCACACCCCTTCCCCCAACCCACCGCTCAGCAGCACCCGTCTGCTCGCGGCTGCTGTGCTGGAGAGCTAGGTACGCTCGCCCCATCCGCACCCTCGTGTGCATCAACAGGGGTCCATCCTGCACCTGCGGGGCTGGCTGCTGCTGTGTGCGCATAGCGGCGCTGTGCTGTTTGGACCCCTCGGATCTGGAGCTAGGCCACCCACCACAAACCCGCACGAGGGCAGCGCAGTGGCCTCCCCAGTTCTGTTGTTGGCCGAGTGGCCGTGGCGCAAACCGCCCATGTCCTTCCCATGACTCTCCCTCTTCCGTCTGCCAGGACGAACCGGCTGCCTGGGATATTGGCGTGCGTGGGCGCATGCCACTCTCCTCCTCCTCCTTCTCAGACGTCGCCCCCCTTGGCTAGCCTGCGCTCCCTGCACACTGGACCCGCCTCCACCCCCGTGGTCCCAAGCGGAACCACCGAACCTTCCACGCGAAGCCGCAAGCAAGGAAGGCACCGACGCACCAAGGCAAAACCATGGAAGTCGTGTGTATCCCACACCTTTCGGGACAGGTGCCAGGGGTGGCCGGCAAGAGTAAACCGGTTACCGTGCATGCACAAGGGCAGAGCACTCGGCAAGCATCGGTCCTGATGGCGAACTCAAGCTCGACGTGTAATGTCACATACGTGCATACTATATACGTCAAGTGGCAGCATGTTCTCCCCGGCGTGCCTTACCTAGCCACCTAGCATGCAAAGAGAAGCCAGGGCAAGCAGGGGGTCGGGGCAGGGCAGACATGATCCGGCATCTACCCGGGCCACCCCTGCTCTCGTCTATCTTCTCCATGCTGTCTAGCCCCACGATGTTTTCCGACGTCTTTTTTCTTCCCACCTACCCATGGAACGTCAAAAGTAGGAAAGGATTTTCACACACCTCTCGGCACTCTGATCGGCTTGCAGTAGTCTCGCTCCCAGCCCTGTCACTTTCCACGCTCCATGCCTTCCCCTTTGTTTATCTGCGCCCTGCTTCGCCACTTATACAGTATACACGCCTCCTCCAAGACGCTGGTGGTTACCTTTGCTGTTGTTGGGCACAAAAGGGCCCCGGGACGCGGGCGGGTGTACATCAATCAGACCACCCTCGTTACGTCTCCCCGAGCCGTACAGAACTAGACCTGGTCTGCCCTCTTGCAGGCTCTGTGGCTCTTCGTCGCCACCCTGATCGCGGACAAGGGGCTCATCCTCGTCAGCCTAGTTCCTCACAAGCCACATCGACTACCGCCCGCCATCATATACGGTGTTAGCCTCGGGCAGGCCGCGTGCCAGACCCATCATATACGTCGCCCTCTAGCATTTTCCCCCCTTGGCTGAGTGGGTGCTCTACAAACTTGGCATTGGGGACTTGCCGGGCTGCACCTGGCACGCGAGAAAGCAACCGCGCCTTCTAGTGTGCGAAGTTGTTCTGGGAGACTCTTCCCTGGTCAACCGGACAAGCAGTTACGAAAAGAAAGACGTGGCCTGAGCCGCTGTGGCGAACCCGATTCGACTCGGTGCACAGCGGCCGGTAGCCAGCCAGTTATTATCTCTCGGGACGCCGCACCGCCCTGCGACAAGCATCCTCCGGGGTTGACCGCTTGCGCATCAGCCACAATATCCCCCGGGACATTGCGTCCAACCCGCATGGTCTCCCGAGACTCGATTTCCACAGGGCTATCCAACCACCTTCTCCACCGGCACAACAACCTAGACAGCACACACCTTTAGACCTAGCATCACCCAGCCAGCGCCAGCTGGTACACGCTCCTCCACCCTTGAAAGCCCACTTCACTCCTCCGTGCCAGGCCCCATAAACCCCCCTCCCTGGTCGGAGGGTTCTCTGCGTCGAGATTGGGTGACGGCGTCAGCCGATTACCCGTAAGGAAAGAGTCTGGAGGATCAAAGGGAATTCGCAAGCCCGGGTCCCACACAACAGTCCGCTCAGAGGCGATATCCGCCGGGGGTTCTTCAGGTAAACCTCGCTCGCCCATTATTAATCTCTGGCATCACTCACAGCCTGTCAGAGCCGGCCACGCCTAGCCGTATACTGCCACCTCACGGCGAAGGTCTGCCCGGAAACGCTTGCTCTTCTCAGGCCACGGGTTCCTAGGAACCGCCGCGCCGGCTCCTAACCGCAAACGTTGCTATTCCCCCCTGTGCACGCGGCCAAAGGGTTTTGGACGCCGTATATTATTTTACTCCTTCTTCCCTTGTGCACCCACAGCAATTTCGCGCGCTTTCATTTGAGCCCTCCCCCAAACTCACACCATTCCTCCCCTGTGCCCTTTTTATTTCGCTCTCTGGACCGATCCCGGACGTTCGCTAGACTCTTGGAGCCGCCACATCACCGCCACTTTCCTTGCTGCCGTCTCGCCCTTTCCTTGTTCCAACTAGCTCTCCAACAAGACAGCCCCTATGCCAATGAGTGATAATACACCCACCCTAGGCCCAGCAGACGAGTTTTCGGCGGCCACCACGGATATACGCCACGCGGAGGTCCAGGGAAAGGTGGCATACTCGCTACCGGCTTCGGAATCTGCCCTCGCGGCCCAATTTCTACATCAACAGTACGGAAACCCACACCCACACCACCATCAGCATCAGCAACACCAGCATGCTTTTGCATCCCAGTACGACATGACTACACAAACGCAAAGCCCTGGACGCGGACAGCCGGGTCCCTACGGCATGTCCGCTATGATGCACTCACTACCACACGCAAACTTCCGACCTGGGCAGCGGTTCAGCCCGCCGGCGCCTGGCGCAGGAGCCCAACCTATGCCGCACATGTCACCCTATATGGGCCCTACTCCCATGAGCCCTCCGCCAGGCCCTCCGTACTATATGCATCAAAACGGCCATATACAGCCATACTACGGACCACCACCCCCAGCGGCTCAACACCAGCAGCATCCGCAGCAGCATCCACAGCAGCAGCAGCAGCAGCAGCACCGGCAGCAGCACCAACAGCAGCATCTGCACCAGCATCAGCAACAGGATGGTATGCCGGCTCGGGCCAACGCAGCCTATTACCCGCAACAGGCTGTCCATCCACAGTACTACTATCACCACGGGGGCCAATTTGCAAACCATGCACCGATGATGCAGAACCCTATGCCATCTGCGAACTATCTCCAGTCAGGACCCCAGCATAGCAGTGCCCGGATTGCGCAGAAGCGGACTGTAGAGCAGAGTACTGCCACGAAAGCCTCTCAGCCACCTGCTCAGCCTGAAGGTGCGCAGTATCCTCATTCTTCTTGTTGGCTCGCCGGTATACCTGCGCAGGGTGTCACGAGTGAGTAAAAATATCGGCTGACCAAATCAACCCCACAGGTGCCAAACCTGATCCTCACTCCAGTGTAGTCCGTGGTCCGCCTAGAAAGCCCAGGCAGAGTGGTGAGCATCTCTCACGTCCCCATCCATAAATCTCGTCCGACCGTGTCTCCGCCATACACGTGGTGTGCTTGCCGAGAATACTAACAAAATGCCCCAAAAGGTCACGCCATCTGGATCGGCAACTTACCCCCGCAAACCGAACTCATGAGCCTCGTATACCACGTCTGCAAGGAGGCGCCGGGCCTCGAATCCCTATTTTTGATCTCCAAGAGCAACTGTGCTTTCGCCAACTACAAGGACGAGCCTGCGTGCGTGACGGCACAACAGAAGATCCATGACTCCAAGTTCCAGTCTGTGAGACTCGTGAGTCGCCTGCGGAAGAACACTGTCGAAGGGGCTTCAGGAATCACCGCTCCCACTGCCCCTTCGGCCTCCACTCCCCAGTCGCTGTCGTCTCAGGATAAGACGGGTGATGGGCTCTCTTCCGGTCCATCCATGGCTGCGGCTACACCCGGTCTGGATCTCTCAGAGGTTGCTGGGGCGACCCCGGATCCCTTGGCATCCGCGGAGCCTACTGGGCCGGCGGCGGCGACAGGAAACGCATCGCAACCTCAAAAGGACAAATATTTCATCCTGAAGAGCTTGACTGTGGAAGACTTGGAGCAGAGCATCAAGACGGGTATTTGGGCGACGCAATCACACAACGAAAAGGCCCTGAACAATGCTTTCCAGGCGAGTACTCATTTCCGCTGTCGTATATCTCTCTCTGTTCTCCATTTTCATCATCTCCATCATCGTCATCATATTCCTATCCTTCCTTTTTCCTTATTTTTCTACAAAATTTCCAACTCATGAGGCAACCAGTCAGTTTAAACCGAAACAGCGCACGGCTAACCCTCGTGCCTTGGCAAACCGCAGGTGGCAGAAAGGGTTTATCTCATTTTCTCGGCCAACAAATCTGGAGAGTATTTCGGATACGCGCGTATGACGTCCCAGATCAACGAGGATCCTGCCGCAGCTATCGAATTCGGACCCAAGTCGCAGTCAGTAATCGATGTGGGCCTCCCGAAGGCCATCCCGACGGAAGCGAACGAGTTCATGCCCATGGGCAGCATTATGGATGACTCGGAGAGAGGGACGATATTCTGGGAAGCCGAGACAGGTGAGGACGCCGAAGACGAGGAATACCAGCCTATAAACGTCAAGAGCGCTGGTGGCGAGCCCGCCGACACCAAGGCTTGGGGTAAACCATTTCACCTGGAGTGGGTGAGCACAGCGCGGCTGCCCTTCTACCGCACCAGAGGGCTGAGAAACCCGTGGAACTCCAACAAGGAAATCAAGATTGCACGCGATGGTACAGAACTGGAGCCGTCGGTCGGCAGGAAGCTCATTGGCTTGTTCTCGCCTGGGGTGCAGAGTCCGTCTGTTGCTGCTGCCAGATTAGGCACGAGACAGCAGCAGATACGCATGGCATCGGGGTACCCACCAGCACGACCGGCCTATCAACAATGAGGACCTAACTGCTCCCCCGCTATAGTCACTCTGGGACACCGGTGGGCCGATGGTCTGTTTCTTTCTTTTCACTCATGGAAAGGATCTAATACAAGCCGAAGAGGAGTAAGGGCGGCGAGGAGGCCCATGGCCTAGGCTGGCTGAAAAATCTGCGAGTCACTCGGACATGTTACTACTATGTGTTGGTAAATATGCTGCGCGTATTGTACCAACCTTGGTATGACGACGACAACGGCCTGGTATCTGTCACATGGCGGAGAAAGACGAAGGTCAGGAATCTATTCGATTAATGGTTTTTGGAGCGCCACATACGGCGTTGGTTTTGGAGGAATGAGCCGTTTCTTCGCCTTGGACGCATGTCCAACCTAAACACCCATGTGCCTACCTAGTAACTACCTACCTATTCTGTGGAAGCGCAGCGCTAAGCTATATACACATGGGTGAGCAGATGCGCCATTTGTGGCCACGCAATAAGCTCTAACAAGCTCCTCACCACACTGTTGGTCTTTGTCTGCCGAAGAGGACATGAAGCCATGACAGCTGGTATGTGTCCTGCTGATTCTTTCCCACTTGCTGCCTTGCGTACTGTCTTGGTATGTGTTTCCCATTCTGCGATTGAACTAAAGTGGAGCAAGAGAAGCAAGTCCCTAGAGATTCAGGGGCCGCACAACTTCGGATAGGTGGCTTGACAAGCCCCTCCCGCAAATGATTTTGTTTTTGGTAGTGATCGTCCCTACTAGATGGAGCGTGAGTCCCACCCAGCACGGGACAAACCACCCAACAGTTGGTTTTCCCGGTGAGGTAGGTTCCCGCCAAAGCTCCCACGGGAGATCAAAGACCGATCTAGACCTGGTTGTGCCTGCCTGCTGCTTGGTGTTGATTCTGTACCACAACGGATGGAAGAAACAGACACGCCACTCGCCAAGTTACTAAGCCGGCAACCTAAAGTCAACCGCAAACAAGGCGATTTTCCGAGCCGGGGTTTGGAGGAGGCAAAAGCGGACACCCACAGAAGCCAAACCCAACAATGGAAACCCAACATTGGATAATAAGCTGGGCGGCTGGCCCCCGATTGCCTTTGGAAGCAAGGGTGGCTGCCCTGCCATTGGACGGGTAGGCCGCCTTTGTTGGCCGGCATATGCAACTTCCCTGCGCCCCTCGCGGCTGTCCCCGAAAATCACTCAGCTCGATCCCATGCAGCCTCCCCAGTTTGCCATATGCGGTATCCTGCTTGGCCTGTCACGGTTCGGACGCTTCCCATTGCAGAATGCCACACTGGAAACTCTGGGCGACGTCTGGATAAAGGCGGGCAATATAAATCGTCTCGTCTAGCTCACACAATCTTCAGCCAACGATATCTGACGGCCGTGACTTCGGCCCTTTCATTCACCACCAGCTTCCGACCAGAGTCCTGGCCTGACCACCATTCACTTGCCGAACCTTGACTACTCCTTCTTATACCCGTCGAGGGAGAACCTCCGTAGTGGACTAGGCACTCGAGAAAAAAAACAATCGCTTTGGCTCCCACAGCGCCAGATATCCATCCATACCACCGCACGGCTTGTCCAAAGAGGATTCCCGGGGGTAGAGGCTGCCGACAATGGGTGGCAATATTTTTGCCGCCCGAGGCCTGCAGACGCCTCGCATGCCGCCCGCCGTCTATCATCACATGGTGCAGAGCTCCCAGGCGGCACTTCGCAAGCTCTTTCGCGTCGTCTGCACGCCCGTCGACGGCCCCGCCAAGGCCGACTTTGGTGACGTCGACATCCTAGTCGCCGACCCGTTGGAGCAAGCTCTCAGCGCCGATGAGGTCGCCCCTGATAATGCCGAGATTCGGCCTGCTGGTGAAGAGGGCGTCCCTGCCGTGTGGGGGCAGATAATAGACGCACTCGGCGCAAAGCACAAGATCCTCAATCTGCACGACAGCTCAGCCCACCTTGCGCTCCCCTGGCCCAGACTCATCGACGGTAGCGAAGGCGGTAATGCCAGCGGCAGTGATGAAGCACAGAAAGAAAACGAAACGTTCGTCCAGCTCGACGTCCAAATCTGCGTGTCGGAAGCGGGGCTGCGTTGGATGGCCTTTCGCCACGCCCACGGCGACATCTGGAGCATACTCGGCAGCATGATCCGACCGCTGGGCCTCACGGCCGACGAGACGGCCCTGTGGTTGCGCATCCCTGAGATCGAGGCGATCGACAGGAAGAGGGCGCGGGTCCTGCTCACAGACGACCCGCACGTCGCCCTCGACGTCCTGGGCCTGCCCGACGACGAAGGGCAGTGGGACCGCCCGTTCGCTTCGTACGAGGGCCTCTTCGACTACGTCACCAGCTGCCGCTTCTTTTACGTCTCGCCAGATCCACCCGGCGGCGGCGGCGGCGACAACGACGCGCAGGATAGCCCGCAGCGACAGAAGCTCCTGCGGGAACTCGACGCACACGGCCGCCCCAGCTCGACGGCCCACGGCGACACGCGGCAGACGCTCAAGTCCAACGACCGGCGCCGCATGAAGGTGCGCCCGCTGTTCCGCGCCTGGATCGATGACTTCATCCCTCGCTGCCGCGCCGCCGGGCTCTACCCTCCACCACCGCCACCGCCACCGCCACCGCCGCCGCCGTCGGGCGACAACGGCGGCTCGACAGCCAGCACGGCCGCAACCAAGGAGGACCTACGCGACGCCGTGCGCGCCGAGCTGCTCGCGCGCTTCCCCGCCGCGGCCCTCGAGTACGACGAGCGGCTAGCGGCGTGGCGCAGGGAGCGCCAGCGCCTGGCCCTCGTCGAGGCCGTCAAGGCCGCCGTGCCCGCCGACGAGTGCGAGCGCCTGCCGGGCTACAACAACGGCAGCGGCCGCAGCCGCAGCGCCCTCGTCGCCGCGCTGCGCCGCGTCGTCCTGGACGAAGAGGGCGGCGACGACGACGACGACATCCTCGGCGGCTTCGTCCCGCGCCGCGACCGCGACGGCCTCTGGCTCGTCGAGGACGCGGCCGTCTTCGCGGCCGGGCGGTGGCGGGACGCCGCACCCATCGCCTGGGAGGCCAACCAGAGGCGCATCGCCGAGGCCATGCGGCTCAAGGACCTGAAGCGCAAGGCCCAGGACGGGGGGTCGGCGGCGTCGGCGGCGGCGGCGTCGGCGTCCTCTTCCGACGACGCCCCGCGGTGCGAGGAGCAGCCCGTGGCTAAGAAACAGGCGCTGCCTTGAGGCACAACCCACCCCCCGGCGTCCACAACTGGGGCGGCACCGCCTCGCCCACTTTGCCAGCGACCGCACGGAGAAGAGTTTCGTTGGCTGAAACGGGCCAGGAAAGTGATATTTTGAGCAAGAGCTTGAGGGGTGGGATTACAGACGCGCTTGGATGAGAAATGGTGACGATAACGGCGACAGGAGGCCTTGGGTGCCTGGTTGGCACCTTCACTTTCTTCCATATCCAAAAATGACGACACATGATTTTAGACATTAAAAGGCATGGCGAGGCTCCCGGGATCACCCGGCGCCTCCCTTTTTTCTCTTTATTTTACTTGTCAAAAGGTGAACAACGTAGGTGCTACCAATCTGTCATGCTGGCATCATCAATATCCCCGTGACGTATTCAATCTCCTCTGTCCAAACGACGCCGAATCCTCACTCCGCTCCAAACACACAACGACAAGGGGAAGGAGGCGGCACAAGAGCCGTAAAGACAATCGCGATCTGGGACGTGAAATGGCAAATACAATATCATATGTCGAATACAAAGATATGTAGCAGGAGTAAGCAGAAAGAGAACAGAATGAAGGGAACAAGAAAGGGAGATCGAGGAGAAGAAGAAGGGGAGATATGCAGTGAGTGTATGTTAGGAAGAACTCTGGTTGGATGAGTTGGTCGTAAAATGCAAGTGGCTGGCTCTCGTCAAGCCCGTCAACCACAGCTATTTAGCCACGATGGGCTGTACAGAATGGGTTGGTGTGTTTGCTGGACGCAAAGCTCTCGACTTGGGTGTCAAGTGAGACCAGAGTAGTAAGAGCGGCGCAAACCAGTGTAGACAAGAGTACGACGAGATGACCAAAGAGGGAAAAGGTACAAAGAAAAAAAGTTGAGAAAAGGAGACAAAACGATCAGTCGTCATCAAGAATAAAGCAGAACAGCGTTTACCGGCTCGACACCTTCCTGTCCCCGTCCATGGACTCGCTGCCCAGGCCGTCGCCAATGTCGTAACCCATATCCCTCATGGCGTAGGCGCGCTCCCGCTCCTTGGTCGCCTGAGCCCAGGAGTCCATCGTCGCCTTGTGCTCGGCGGGAGGCATCCACGTCTTGACGAGACCGCGCTTTCTGAGCCTCCTGCGGTGGCGCCGGCGCTGCTCAAAGTCCATGGCCCTTGTGTCCAAGGCGGCAATGTCGATGCCCCTGACGGCGGCCCAAGCGTTGGCCGCCAGGTCGCCGACCTCCTCGTTCAGCTTGTTGACCAGCACCCGACCGGATCCGCCCGTGGTCCACTGGTCCAGCTTCACGGGGAGCGAGTAGCCAAAAAAGGGGTCGTCTGGCGACCACGTACAGTCTTCGCCGGGACCACACGCCTCCGGGCGGCAGTAGTACGAGCACATGGTCGACTCTGCGCAAAGCCAGGCTAGCAGCAGGCACAGAAACGTGCCGAGAAGCGAGAGCCTGAACCGGGGCTGGCGGTAAAACAAGCGCGGCAGCGCAAAGTGCACATATGTTACCGTCGCCCTTGGCTCATGGCCCTTGCAGAGTGCGCAATCGGCCGGCTTCACACCGGGAGCGTGCTCGTGAGTCGTCTTCGCCTCGGACTGGGAAATACGGTCCTCGAGCCGCTCGATGCCCTTCTTGGCCGTTTGGATGCTGAGCAGACCTGTCTGTAGTCGCTCGCCCATGCGCCTAAACTCCTCGGCCTCCCAATCGAGGTCTGGCTCCTTCTTGACCGACTCCTTCTTACTCGGCTCCCTCTTGACTCTGGTCGGGCTTCCTCTGGAGGGTTCTGGGCTCTGCTCCACATCCAAGAGGGCGTCCGCGGCCTCGGATGCAAATAGCTCGTCTAGGTTATCAAGAGTGTCGTCGTCACCCTGGTGCTTGCGCTGGATCTCGAGGAGGTCGTCCTTGGCACTAGGGAGCTTGAAGGAGTTGACCAACGGTGACCCCACGCGAGAGGTTGACCTGGTGGGTGACCCCACGCGCGAGAGTGACCTGGTACGCGCGCGTGAAGAAACCCCAGTCGAACGGCCGGTATTCTCGTCGGTTGGCTTCTTAAGCGCCGATAAGCTCGATCGTTTTTGGTGGCGGAAGAGGGATGAGCCATCGAGGGCAGACGGCGCCCTCGCCCTCTGCCTGATGGTCTGGGCATCAGGCTCGGACTTCGGCTCGGGCCTCTCGACCTTGAGCGTCGCCGGCGTCTCGACAAAGGCACCGGTGACTCGAGGTGTAGGCATGGTAAGCGGGTCCTGCTTGACGGGCCGTGGGGTTTCTCCCAGATCATCGTCGTTATCGCTGGGGCCCACCGAGGAAGGTGCCCTCATGGATCCCCGTTCTGATTGGTTCTCCCCAGGAGCGAACAGCATCGCCTCGGCCGTGATTCGATCTGTCGGGTCCGACTCGGAGTTAACCGCGCTAGATCGTTTCGAAGACCGCGAATCGCCACCCATCGAGGCCCGACGTATGTGGCTGGTACTGGCGAAGACCTTAGCTTCGTTAATCAGGCCACGGGGCGCCGATGCCTGCAGCCTCTCCATGACATTGCTCTTCTCCTCGAGGGGGGTAGGTAAATCGCCAAGAGACACTGGCTCGACACGGTCCTCTACAGCTTGCGCGAGGTCAAGGTATTCCCTGGGCGCCTGCTGTTCAGGCGAGGGGCTTTTGCTGGCAGCCCTGGCCAGCCTTCTCAGCAAGTCTCTAGAATTGTCCCTTGAATGTGATTTGGAACGACGGCGATAGTCATCCAAACTGTCCCGGTCCTTCTCGCTCTCCATAGCGGCCTGGCCAGCACTTGCTCTTCGGAGGGTGACGGCTCTCGCATCATGAACTTGCTCGTCTCCTTCACGATCCTCGGTCCCAACATCGGGGATGGTCGCTTCTGCATGAGTTTCTGCCACGTCAGAATTTTTCTCGGTACTGATAGTGACGGGCTCGGATTCGGGAGTGGGTTCGGGGGCGGGCTCAAGAGTTAGAGCCGGCGCAGGCTCAACCTCTGCCTCTGCCTCGGAAACAAAAGCAGGCTTGGGCTCAGGAGCGACGGCCGGCCAGGGCTGAATAGCAACGGCTGGCTTGGGCTCGAAAACAAAAGCATGCTCAGGCCCAGGCTCAGGCTCAGGTCCAGACACAAGAGCCCGCTCAAGCTCCTGAACAAAAGCAGACTTGGGCTCGGGAGCAAAAGTAGGCGGGAGCTCAGGAACGGAAGCAGGCTCAAGCTCAGAGCTAAGGCCCGGCGCTGGCTCCACCTCAGGCTCAGGCTCAGGAGCAGAAGCCTGTGCCGAGACAAGAACCGGCTCAACCTCGGGAGCAACAGAGAGCTTAATCTCAGGGGTAACAGCCGGTTCAGGTTCAGGGGCAATGAGTGGCTCAGGCTCAGAGACAACAGCTAGTTCAGGCTCCGGACCAACAGCCGGCACAGAATCAGGCTTAGGCTCTGGTTCCGGCTCGAGAACTGGCGCAGACTCTGGGGCAAACTCTGGAGAAGAGACAGACGCAGGCTCAGGAGCGAGAGCCGGTGCAGGCTCAGGGGCAAGAGCCGGGGTGGGCTCAGGCTCAGGCCCAGGCTCCGGCTCCGGGACTAACACCAGCTCAGGTTCATGGGCATGCACCAGCCCAGGCTCAGGAGCGTTTGCTGGTTCAGACTCGTGAACCTTTTCCGGTTCAGACTCAGGAGCGAGCGCCGCCTTAGGTTCAGGGGCATGTGCCGACTCAGGCTCAGGAGCCAGCGCCGGCTCGGGCTCGGGAGCAGCAGCAGGGTTTGGCTGAGGAGCGGGGGCAGGCGTGGGCAAAACGACGGGCTCAGCAAGCGACTCACGGCTGGGTTTCCTGATAGCCTCGGGCGATAGCTCGCGAGATTCCGAGTTTCTAGATCTGATCTCGTCGAGGCGGGTGGTGGCGACTGCTCTGCTGTTCAGGTTCTCGATCTCGCGGGCACGGATCTCGGAAAGCTTTGTGTTTTTACGCTCCAGGAACCGGTTCTTGCTGTTGACCTGCCATGATTCTTCTGGCTTGGCTTCGTCGTCCTCGTCGGCCGATTCCTCGGGTATCGCATCCTTGACGTTGAAAGTTTCGTCAGGATACTTGAGCCAGGCCTCCTGCTCACGTCGCCTAAGCGTCTCGATGCTAGTGTTTCGCGGTTGGAATTCCTTGAGCTCGTCGAGCTTGTTCCTCCTTGGGTTGCTGACCCTAATCATGGGGCTGTCCGAAGTCTGAAGGTCGGTGGCGGTGAAATCCGCATCAGCCTGCCAAGCGAAGCTTTTATCTGGAGATCGATCTGCAGGCTGAGTATCCCTCTCTATCGATGGGACCGGGACGTCCTTGTGGGCTCGCGCACGGTCGGTCAGGGGTGGGCTCTCGTCCAAAACGCCCCCGCGGAGACTTGAAGGTTCGGGAGACACCGTCAGTCTCCTAATAAAATCGGCGTCTTGGGTGGCCAGAGCTCCCCACTCCCGTGGAGGCCGAATGGACGAGTGGCCGTCCAGGCTACCGTTGCTAGCCTTCCTAGACAACTCCCTGTTCCTCTCGGCCGTCTTTGCTCCAAGCCTGGTCTGGTCGGAGTATCCGAATCTGGTCTTGGTGACGCTTTCTAGGCGTTCCCGATCGTCGTCGTACTGCCCGCGCTCGTGTGGTTTCGACGTTTCATCGTTGTTGCCCGCGGGGAGAAGAGCGTCATCGTCAGACACCGAACCGACAGATTGCCTGGTCGATACGCGCCTCATGAAGGTGAGAGGACGCCTGGATATCAGGTTCCCGATGCTATTGTTGTCCGGATCATCGCGGGCTCGCAATTGTCGCGGAGCCGGGCTCGGAGAGCCTTGGATCGAGCTCGTGTCTTCTTCGGCGCGCGCCAACTTAAGAGCTTCCGACACACTGAACGAGACGCGTTTCGAGGTTGAGCCCTGGCGCGACAGCGAGCCTTGGCGGGATACAGAGCCCTGTCGGGAGACGGAGCCCTGCCTCGAGACGGATCCCGGCCTTGATGCCGAGTCTTGGGCCGAGGGCGGGCGAGGAATTCGTGAGCCCTTCGAGTTGGTTCCACCGTTAGAGGATGACGAGCTCGGGGTGGGCGACACGACCTCCCTCCGGCCCATGGGCGAATCGGGGACTGGCTTGAGGCTTTCCTGGCTCTGATTCTGTTTTTTAGACGAGAAGAGCTTTTTGGTCGCGTCAAAGCGCTTGTCGAAGCCCAGCGACAAACGCGACTTCAGCGTCGGGAGGCCGGACCGCAAGCTGCTGGCCCTCGAGGGAGGCCTGTCCGGGTCTGAATACTCCATGGCGTCGGCTTGGGGGGGCCGCGGGTTGAAGGTCGGCGAAATCAATGGGACAAAAGTTGCATAGTAGCCGGAAGGGCGGTGGTGGTGCTGTTGCGCCCGAGCATTGGATGGTGTAGGTGAACGAAACGAAAAGTCGGTGGGCGGGGCGGCAGTCGCGACTAATATTGAGGAGGCAGGTGCAGCCCTGCGCGAGCACGTCAGGCACAATTGGATGGGATGGGCAAGAAAAAGAAACAACAAGGAGGAAAAAAACCAGTAGGACGGCGCGTGACGGCGGCCAGTGTCGTGTCAATGTACACGTAATTGACTGGGCAGCACAGCTGGGCAGCCTCACGGCAGGGCTCGACAGGTCCAGCTCATTTCTCGACTGCAGAATCGCGGCCTTGGGCAGCCGACCCCAGCCCGAGGCCATGCACGGGCCTGTCACCCGCTTCCCGTCAGGTCAAGTTGCATCCTTGGCAGGGCGTCGAGCCGCTGAGCAGCGCGTGTCCAATCGGGCCCGTGCGCGCCCTGCATTTGCGCGCCTTGCTGTCACCGCCCGTAGCCCGCTGTCGTCACGTGCTCCAGCCGTGTCTCCTTGAGGCTTGTGGAGTCTGGCTTTGCACCAAAGGAAGGCGTTCTTCTCCTGAGCTGGGGCCTTGTTTTATAACGTGTAATCTCGGCCATACCCCTTTATTCACAGCCGAGGGGCGGAGCCAGCGGTTTGCATAACAATCAGGTACACAAACCTCGTATCCCGTCTTGCGGTTCGAGTTTGTGGAAAAGGGGAAGGTTGTGAACTTTCAGCTGCTAGTGGATGTTGATTGGGCCAGGACAAAACAAAGCCGTCGCCGGTCTACACGATTGCCACACCACAGAGCCTCTTACCCAAGGGAGCTCGAGGGCACTAGGTGGTAGGGTTTTGGCCCTTTGCAAAGTCGACTTGGGCAGACGGATTGCAGCCTGTGCCCAACGCAGGTGTCCGCTCAGAGGAGGGCTCGGAGCGATGGGTGGGATGCGTACCTACCTAGGTGCCTGGGCAGATACTGAAGCTGACCGTGTCGACCACCTCTCTATCTGGCAGCGCTAGGAACACAACCCGTGTAGCTGTTACAGATTGAAGCACTCTCTTCTAGAAATACGCGTACATCCCAGATTTTGTTGCACAAATCGTCCTGAGCCATTCGACGTGAGAGCATCAAACCCGGGTCAACTCGTTGCTTCTCCAGCCTTCTTCACGTAGACAAGCGCTCCACCACATCTCTCCCCGACAGCCCTCTGGGCAATGCCCGCGGAGTTGCACATCGGACCTATATGAGAATGGAGTGTGGTGTAACGAGCATACAGTCAAGCCGGCCTCGATGCCGTGGGTCGGCACTCCCTCAGCGGAGCGCCAGTTGGCTTGCACGGGACCGGGGCCGCCGGGGTGACATTGGCCTAGTCGCACACTCTCGGCTGTTGCTCTGATGTCGACTGTAATTGCGAGGGGCTCGGATAAGAATTATCTTGAGTGACACCATCTGTCGGATCGCTGGTCGCCTCAGCTAGCGCACCGGATCGTTTTCACGTGGCAGTCATTGCAGATATGGCTAGTTCACATGTCAGTCACTCCAACGGTTGAAACTGATCAGTTTGAGTGGAATTATGTATTCCAACCTGAAACCTGATGTCTCCGGATATTGGAGCCGTCGACGAGGGGGCTCGAACTAATACTCAGTGAGGTCCATGAAACAACGGTGCGAACCAACAAACAAAACGGGAAGCGCCTGCTGGAAAGCCAACTCAAATCCCGCGGAAGAATCCATTACCTGCATCGGGACAAGAGTAAACTTTCATATGCCGCTGTTCCGATTTTCGATATCCGGGAGCGTTGGGCCGACAGAGTCAAGATACTACGTTGCTCTGCGCGTCAATGACGTAGTTTGAGTCGCACACTGACCAGTTGTTTTCATCGCGGCTCTTTCCAAAAGTTGATGCCACACCACACAAGCCCAGCAGTCCAGGATACCCCCCATGCCCCATGCATTCTCCATGGACGCTGTGTGGTGTGCATGTGAGTGGCGCGGCGAGGGAGCTGCGAGAGGAACCCCCCAGAGGGTTATTGTTACGTAAATAGCCCAAGCCGACAGGCTTTCTTCCCCTGGCGCCGCGCCGGGCATTCCCGTGCTGCAGCTCCACTATTGACGTTGCCAGTCGAGCAGTTGGATTGTTGTTTATCTAGAATGCTGCTAAAGGGCGTGTAAGAGAAGATTGATTGTTTGAATCGCCGTCGCCGTGTCGTGACTCTAGTCGGGCCGCCGATGCATTGCCAGCACAGCTCGGCTCCGTGCAGGAGGAAATAGTCGGGAATAGGGGCCTAATCAAGGCGCTACATGAATGCAACCCACAGAATACACAGTACGTCTCCGAGTTGCATGTCGTGCTCTACAGTCACGCTCCGGCTGGAGAATGAGGCAAAACCCAAGGCCGGTTGTATTGATCCGGGGCGGAGGAAGCGCAACAAGACAATCGCGAGGCAATCAGGCCGGAACCCGATGCGCTTGGAACTACGGCTGGCGTGCTGGGAACATGTGCCGAGGAGCGGCTGAGCGATCTCCGGTGATGCCCCCATGCTTTGTCCCGGTACCGGCCGTCAGGTCGATGCCAGCGGCTGAGACTCCCACGAGATTGCGCGTCCAACGCAAGATCACGCTCCGGAAGCTGTGGGCAGCTTCGGCCGGTGGCCAAGGGGTGTGTTCTCCGTGGATGTTCCCGGATATGCAGGTGGTGGTGCCACAATCGAGCTTTGCATCTCCGGAGCCAGCACTTCTGGGCTGGCAGGTAGGCGGCCGGGCGCACGAGCCATCAGGCGGCTCAGGGGAGTACGGGAGGCACTCAGACCGTGGGGGTCTAGAGTGGCGATCGATATCGTTGCGCTTAGGTCAGCTGTTTGATATGGTTCCGATTTGACAAATTCCCGTTTTTCAGGTTCTGCGAGTGCGTTACAAACGCTTGGCTCGCTCATATCCGCGCCAAGCCGAGGATCCATGCGGTGCAACGGAAAAAGTTCAACGCTTGAACCGCAACGGCGTGCTTGACAAGAGCTTAGCACTGAGAGAATGACGCACTTGCAGGAGGAGATAAGGATCGAAAACCCAAGAGAAAAATGGGACGGCTTGGTTACCAGGTAGACACAATTCGAAGTGCGGCAGAAAAAGAGAAAAAAAAATCAAAAAATCTAGTAGCTTCAAGGCGAACAACGGACCTTCGCAAAAGCTTTCATCAGCATCCACAGATTTGATGCCATGTGGGTCTTATCACCGGGCTTGCGATCCTTGCCAAAAGTGGTTTAGATAGCCCGGCAGGTTCACCCAGCGCGGGGCTGTGTGGATTTTCATTCTTGAGTGACGACAATCAGCCTCACTGTGCTCACCTCCACTGCCGCTCGTTGATGCGCTCGCCGTTGCCAAAACTCTCATCTTCCCACCATGGCGGCATCGCCTTAGCCTGGACCGCATATCCACCACTGTGGAAAAAGGGCGACGACGGGTTCTGGGGTGGGCTAGGGGTGCGGTTCGAAAAAAGCGTGCCTTATCTTTGCAGGGTCCGATTCAGGACCGGCGGGAACACGCACGCCGCGACCGCCCAAGATAAGGGACCCCTCTGTCCAATGTCATCCCTGTCTGCCGCCTCTCTATCTCGGATGCATGAGATTCGGTCGAGATAAGGAACTACACGACCCGACGCGGAGCACGCCTCCATGCGAGCACCTTGCCATCCAAGTACTGGCGCCCCAGATGTTCTTGTGGCGCCTCACATAGCAGGGCGCCAGGCACTCCTCAGTGGAGGGCAGCCAACTTCTGAGATGTTCTTGATACAATTCGAGGCTGTCAGTCCTCCTCGCCATTTTGTGGACGATCCTCGGTGGCTGGGTCGACGGCCGGGCTGCAAGTTGGCTAGATCACACTAAACCAGACGGAAAGCAAACGCAAGGAAGGAAATGGCATTTTTTGGACGCTAAACCACAAAACGAATCCCTGTCTTCCTGGGAGAAAGAACAAAGCCTGGCCAGTCGCCGACGAGCTCAAAAATTCTCTTCCATTTTCTAAACACACCTGAAAGGCAAGTATTGTTGCTTACACGCCCCCTCCTCCCACCAGAACCCTGTCTGATCATTGATGTCACAATCTCTGTGTCTGGGGTGTCTGTCCGCTACTCCAACCCAAACCGACGTTTTCTTTTCTCCAGACACTGACTGGTGGACGTCAGGGCGAGCAACAGGGCTAAGCGCGTGTGGATTACGGCTTGCTATCGTCGCCTTGGGACCAAGCAAGTGGCACTACCGCCGCTAGTATACCGCGCGGTCAACACATGTTGAGCCCGGCATTTGACCACTGGTTTCCTGTTATCAGCGAGATACTTATCTCGTGGTAGCGCGATCGCTTCCAAGAGGATCCATTATTGGGCTACCCGAGCCCCAACTTCATCCAGGGCACCCATCCCACATATCACCATCCACACGCCCCAGGCGGCGCCTTGCTTCTGGGATGTCTTTCTCCGGCTCGGGCGACCATCAGAGACCCTCCCCAACCCCACAAGTCTACCCGTACTAGATTGGCCCACGGCAGCTTGCGGCTGGGGCTCTGTCTGGACTTCACGTCCCCGGAGATGCAAAATTCGCCAGGGCTTGCTCTCAAAACCATCACGCTGGAGTGAGTCGCTGGGGAGATAGATATATAACCGCCAAAGACACGTCTGTTATCCCGATGGGCCGATGGGGAGTCCTCTCGATTCCAACACTCCCGGATAAGCACCCACCACCACTCGGGGATAAGGCGCGACCAGACCAGCGACATCACACCCACTTGTCGACATCATCCTCCCGGACCCACCAGATTCTCTCTCAGCCATCCTCTCGGGCCCGGCTCGGCTGCCCAAGATGGGTGTCAAGCTCAAATTCTCGGACCTCTACAGGGCCCCTGAGATCAACCCGATCAACAGGAAAGCCCGCGCCATCCCGGCGCTGAATCTTCTCAACATATACGGCCGCGTGTTCTTCTTTTCTTGGTTTGGCTTCATGATCTCCTTCTGGGCTTGGTACACGTTTCCTCCTCTGGTAAGTCCACCCCACCCCCACGCAGCCCTATCCAACCCACCTGGCATGCCTCTGTCCTTCCCCAGATGTCAGCAGCGGAGGTGGCATGCACGGAACTGACAAATCTTTCGTCTGGCTGCACAGTTGACGGTCACCATCCGGGCGGACTTGGGGCTCACCCCTGCCGAAGTTGCCAACTCCAACATCGTATCGCTGGTTGCCACACTCTTTGTGCGTGGGATTGCCGGGCCCCTGTGTGACATGTGGGGATCCCGCCTTGTGTTTGGTGGTCTTCTCCTTGTCGGGTCCATCCCTCTGGGTCTTGCACCTCTTGTCCAGAACGCGACCGGCCTCTACATCAGCCGATTCTTTATCGGCATTCTGGGTGGAGCCTTCGTGCCCTGCCAGGTCTGGTCGACCGGTTTCTTTGACAAGGTACGCATGGCTTGTCAAAACCCTTCTTTTCCTGGATTTCTTTCCCTGGATTCACCCTTTGCAGGCCCGAACACGCGCTTACACTAACACGGTGCAGAATGTGGTCGGCACAGCAAACGCTCTCACGGGCGGCTTCGGAAACGCCGGCGGCGGCATCACCTACTTCATCATGCCGGCCGTATTCGACTCGTTCCATCACAAGCTCGGATACACACCAGGCCTATCGTGGCGCCTCACCTTCATCGTGCCTCTCATCATGACCATCTCCACTGGCATCGGTCTGATCATGCTCTGTCCCGACACCCCGACCGGAAAGTGGAGTGAACGCCACCTGCATGTGCAGGAGAACCTGCAATTACAAGGCGCGACAGAGGATGTCATGGTCGACGTCCCCGGCGGCATCGCTGACAGGCGCCCGTCCGAAACCGAGAGGAGTGTCGACGCAGAGAAGAAGCCGGAGAAGACCGAGGGGCCGGTGGTGGACCACGAGGCCGCTCTCTCCAAGCAGGAGATGCTGGAGACGGCGCGGGGCGAGGTGGTGGTCAAGCCGACGTTCAAGGAGGGCCTGAGGATCACGGTGTCGCCGCAGACGATTATGCACGTGGCCACGTACTTCTGCTCCTTCGGCGGCGAGCTCGCCATCAACTCCATCCTCAGCTCCTACTACCTCAAGAACTTTCCCGGGCTGGGTCAGACGGGTGCCTCCAACTGGGCGGCCATGTTCGGCTTCATGAACTTTGTCACGCGGCCGCTCGGAGGCGTGGTGAGCGACCTCCTCTACAACATGGGCGGGCGCAACCTGTGGCTCAAGAAGGGCTGGATCCACGTGACGGGCATCGTCACCGGGGCGCTGCTCATCCTCATCGGGCGCCTGGACCCGCACGACCAGTCGACCATGTTCGGCCTCATCGCGCTCATGGCTGTCTTCCACGAGGCCGGAAACGGGGCGAACTTTGCGCTGGTGCCCCACGTGCACCCGCACGCCAACGGCATCCTCTCGGGCATCACGGGCGCCGGCGGCAACCTGGGCGGCATCGTCTTCGCCATCATCTTCCGCTTCATGGGCGACGGCAAGAACTACGCCGGCGCCATCTGGATGATTGGCATCATCCACATCGCCCTCAACCTGCTCACGTGCTGGATCCCACCACTGCCCAAGGGCCAGGTTGGTGGCCATTAGGTGCTGATTATTGTCGTTTTGAATAGTTTCCAGTGTTTGCCTGTTGTTGTTTTTTTTTCTTCTCTCTTTTATCTTCCCGTGATGGTTGGTTACAACAAGAGGGGGCGTTGGGCATTTTCTGGGAGCAAATAGGACAGATGAGCTCTTGTTTGGGTAGCCGGAAACTTGAATTAGTTGGATTTTCACAATTGTACAGGCATAGAATGCGCGGGATTGGCGCAGTGGCGTTCAATACTCATCAATAGAGGGAAATGTGCTTATCCTTGGGTCCCAAAATGTTATTGAATCCTGAACAATCAATGCCGCCATTCCTCTGCACCGATTGTAAGCCTGGCAAATTCGTGCAGGGGCCTCGAGCCTCCAATATCGGTTGGCTGAGTTTGTGCAACGTTTTGCAATGCAGGTTTGACAGGATGCGGCTCCTTTGTTCCCCCACAACTTGGCTCCTATTTTGCAGCGCAAATGGCGGTTCTAAAAAGCAATATTGTCCGCAGGCATAGGCGGGTCCAGAACATGTCCTTGGGTAATAGCCAAGAAAGCGGCAAAAAAAAAAAAAAACCGTCGTCACTGCCGCTCAGACGGTGGTGTGCCCTCACCGGGAGATCTGCGCGTGCGGTCGGTCGTCATTATCTGTCCGGTTGCTTGTGCCGTAGAGGTACCTTGGCCAGGGGGCAAACGAGTCTTCGGCTCTCATGGCCGTGCGACATGCCAAGATCGCACAAGACTGGCGACTCGGGAAAAGGAAAGGGGGGGGCGAGGCACGGCACGGTAAGCGAGCAAAAGGAAGCACAGGGGGCGGACAAGAAGAAGAGAGAAAATAGCGCGGGGCGGGCTGCTTGCAGGAAGGAGAAAATAAGAAACAGAAAGAGTAAAAAAAGTTGCAAGCAAGCATAGCTAGCACAGCGCTAGTTCGCTTGGACGGACCTGAGGTGGAAATTGCGATGAGGCTCCGACCAACAGACCAGGTTGGTCGAGGCAGCCTGGGAGCCCTTGAATACAGGTGTAATTCGCCAGTCAAAGCTACCAGCGCCAACGCGGTGTTTTCTGTCTGTCGTTGGTAGTTGCACCCGAGAACAGACATTAAACCGCACTAGAAGCGACGGAAATTGGACGCTGAAAAATAGCACGCAGATGCAGCCTTTATTTGGACTAAGCTTGTTCGTATGGCCCCGATATCCCACGACACATGGAACTATCCAGGACAGGTTGTCCTTGCGAAGTGGACCCTGAAGATTACACGAAGGAAACGCAACAGACAAAGTTGGAAAAATTATCATTGCTGTCTATTGTCTTTTATTTGAAAGACACGTGACCCCGCGACTCGACCTCGATGGAGATCGGTAGGCATAGAAACATTGCTACACTTCATCTAAAGTAACGAGAAACGACCAATCAAAAAACAAATAAAGAAGCGCACATTGTAAAAATGTCCTTTACAGAGCAAGGACGGCCATGGCCAGACCGGCGATGATAGCAATAGAGCTGGCACCCTTCGTGACGGCACCACCGGTGGGGACGGTGACAGGAACGGTGGGCGAGGTACCAGCGGCACGCGACGACGTCGAGGTGACGAGAGTGACCTGGCTGGAGGTGGCGCGCGTAGCAGAGGTGGACAGGTTACCGATAGGGGTGCTGGTGACCATGGTCGAGCTGGTGATCGGGGCAACGGTGGTGGACGAAACGGTGGCCTTGGTGCTGGTAACGGAGGAGCTGTCGGTCTTGACGGACATGGAGGATGAGGAGGATGCGGAGGAGCTGGCCTTGGTGCTGACCACCGACGAGGTCGACGAAGAGCCCACGGCGGCCGAAACAGTGAAGGGGTTGGACCACTGGTAGACCTCCTTGTCCGAGGCCAGGGCGATCTTGATGCCGTACGCCTTGTACTTGCCGCCAATGGCAGCATCAACGTTCCACTCGAACCTGCCAAGCGAGGCCTCAACACCAGCTGAAAGAGGGATATGTCAGATTGGATCAGAGACACACAAAAGCACTGGGAAAGCGTCACCAAGATATCACATACTGGCAATGACGCCGATCTCCTGCAGAGTCGAAGCGCTCTCGCCGGCGTAGGCGTAGAGGCTGACCGGGGCGCCATTACCGCCCTGAGGAGTCCACTTGATGGGGTACATCTTGCCGGCGGGAATGACCTCGCCCGAGAGCGGGTTGGTGAGGGGATTGAAGTTCGGGGTCTGCGCAAGGGCAGAGCCGACAAGGGCAAGAATGGCGGTGACGGTGAACTGCATCTTGACGAGGGTTGCTGTTTGTTGTTCCGGCGGTGGATATTAAAGAATATTAAAGCAGGTAGAAGCTGATAGAGGTATGGAGACGGTAAGTATGGAAAATCGGAAGAGGTCGTCGTCGTCCTGGTCTAGGCGTGGGGTATCACTAGGAAGGGAAAAAGGGAACAAGGAATGAAGTGGGATGGCGACGCGCCGGCGTGTGGTCTGAAGGGATGGGGTGGGGAAGAGAAGGGGGGAATACACATACCTTTGAGAGTGACGCCGGTGGGCAGGGAGCGATTATATGTAAAAGGAGTGTACGAGGCTGAGGCAGCAGCTGTGACTGGGAAAGAGTGACTAGATCGCAAGGTGCGGGTGAGGAGAAAAGAAGAGGAGAGGAATCAGAAACGCCGAGTGACAGAAAAAGTCAGCAAAATAGTACATTTCGGGGGGCTGGTCAATGCACCTAGGACAGGGTCGGTAGCCGTTGGACGAGGGCCTTCTGGAGACATGCCGGGGCAGGCTGACCTTGCCGCTGGGTCAGGATCTGGCCTTGGCCGGCGTCCCCTTTACCGCGTCGAAGGGACATGCTGACATGGTGCCCCTTGCCAGGAGGGCAAAAGGGCAAAAGGGCGGGGGGAGGGGGAGGGCTGATCATCCGACCAGAGGTGTGGGCAGGTCTCATTCCAGAGAGCGCACCAACAAGCGCGCAGTGGGCTTTGGCTAGGAGCACACTTGACGCGATGGATTCTGTAATTAGACGGCGAAATTAGGCGGGCCACCTGATTCGTTCGAGGGAGCACCCTTGGGAGGGCCAATCCCCCTTTGGGCCTAGCGCAGACCGAGGTTTCCCCCTGAGCCGGGAGCCGGGAGCCGGGGTGTGGGCCCGCCTGTGCCTTGGGCCCATGCAGGCCAAGCCCAGGCCAATGGACGCCTGGCAGCACCACATCCGTCTGATTGAGCTCGGGGCTTTTCACGCCAGATCCAAGCCCGATTCCAGCCTTCGGGGCTTTCCAACTCCCTCGAGCTTCGCGCCTCAGCCCGGCCGTGCAGCTTCGCCCTCGTTGTCCGCCAAGACCCGGCCGTCCAGCTGCCTTGCACACACACAAACACACAGACTAGGTAGTACTGTGCGTGCGCTGACAATCGTCATGTCGATGTTTCTACTGGCGACTCGCGCATTTCACACGTTTCCGGGGCATTTTGGCAAAGATCAGCAGGCACGATCGGGCTGTGGTGGGCGGGCACCCGCAGCTGCCACCAGCAGCCAACTGCGCCTCCCCGAAACAGCGCAGAAGCAAACGCCATGCTTGATTCGCGGGAGTAGATATGGTAGCGATTGATGAAGCGCCCCAGTTTCTCCGCTTATTATCATTTCATGAACTGGCTGGTTTTCCCGACTGTTTCCCGCCCGCTTACCTCATTGGCAGCAGGCAGGAAACGGTTGATGAGGGTTTGTTTGTCCGTCTGGGCGCTCCACACTATTCCAAGGAAGCAACACCGCTTCAATCAAACCTTCAATCAACCCGTCTGTCGATAGGACAAACACATTCCATGCTAGCGGCGACCTCTTGAATTCACCGGTCGGCCCCCGAGATGGGAAGCTCCAGACGCGGTGCGACCTAACAGGGGACCTCGAAAGGTTCTCGATGGAAGTGCCGCTACCGCCACCGCTACCAGACGCCAGCCAGCTCGCCTCTTGCAAGCCACGGCGGGCGGCCGAAATGCTGTTGCCTCTGGGAGCTGCGCCATCATCCTATTGATGCCCCCGACGGCCCACCGGCTGAATGCCCACCCCCTCAATAGCGTCCACACCTTTTGGCGCAACATGCGTGCATGCAGGGCCTCCAGCCAACAGCCACTTGAGCCGCGCCTCGCTGGCTTCCCAATCTGGATGTGCTGACACCAATATTTCTCCACCACCAATAGCCGCCGGCGCCCAAATACAGTCAGTCCATATGCTTTGCGCTACGAGAGAAGGTGCCTTTTGGCCCAGTTCCAGTTGCGCCGCGACTCGAAAGAAAAGAGTCACTCGGTGTCACCGCCCAATCCATGCCACGCAGTCGACAGGATGACAGCTCCACGGCGACGGGGTTGTACTGGTAGGGTTGATTTCCTTTGTTTCAGACGCTGTCAGTTCCCCTCGACTCCCACGTCGTTCGACCGACTGAGGAAAATCTCGAGGGAGCTGATCCATGTTCTCGCTTCTCCGCGAGATGTCGTCAAAGTACTCAAAAGTTTGTTTGCCTTTCCATGTTCCAAGGAGCGAGCCCCCTGGGGTGGGTATCCAGCAAAGATGTGACGGCTAGGCTCCATGGGTTGTGGAAGGTTCATGTCCCCCTTTTTCCTTTCCCTTTTTGTGCGGCGCAATCCATGCGGGCCCAGCTCCTGTCCTGTCGGTCGGCGCGCTCGTCGGACGAAGACGTGAAGTTTGCATTCTCGAATGCGACGTCAAAGTCGCACCAGATCGTAACGGCGAGTCGTTCACGGTCTGGGCACACACGCACACGCATGCGAGCAGTCCGCCTGGAACTGCTGCATTGCACTTTTTGCGCTGGGCACCGCCGAGGGCTGCGTGGGCACGTGTGTGTCTGTCAGAGCGAACATGAAGACCGCTTGCTGATGGATGCGCGCTAGCGTAGCTCGAGATCGTAGGGCTGCATCCTCCGAACGCCAAGATTGGAGATGGTGGGATCGTCTGGCTGGTCGCGGGCTGTGTGCATGCTTGCTGTTCGAGGCGACATCAAGACATCGTTGACAAGCCCTCTCCAGGTCCGCTTACGTGTCGAGGCCGCTTGCGCCTCGTGATACGTTTCGCGTATCCGGTCATGGCTCTCTGGTCGCTCGCGCCGCTCTCAAATGGGGCGGAGGGGGAAAAGAGAAACTTTAAACTGCCACCGTCTCTGAATGCTCCTTGTTTTCTCCCCGTCGATGAAAATGTGTAAAAAAAGAACAAACCCCCGCGCCACGCCAATCTTTGAGACGGACGCGGCTTCTAAATTTGCACGTCTCGGGGCGGGACAGGCTCGAACCCGCTTCGGGCCGCATTGAGCAGCCTCCCCTTGGCGGCGTAGCCGATTCCCGAGGCGTTCGATCGTTGTAGGCGCCGTCGCAGAATCCCCTTTGTCTCTCGCCACCTCCCGGGTTGGTAAGTGGTATTAGTCGACGCCGTGACCCGCAAAAGCCAAAAGCCATCCGTGGCCTCGACGCCATGGCGCTGGCCGCCTGATGGACGGCGCGTGCCGCAAAGGCGTCACTCTAGTCATGGGCTTTTGCTCACGCCGTCCAAACCTTAGTGCAACCAGTGTAAAGGACAGCTGGGTCCAGCTTTCTTCTGCGTAAAACTTTAATCTTACGCGTGTCTTTCGCAAGTCTCCGGAACGTGGCGGGGGTTGCGCGCGAAGGCGCCGAGAGTTTCCCGCCGGTGCCTGTTAGTCCGGGCACATCACACTATGCCACCTGTGCATAATATGCTCTCTCTCTTCCACACACACACACACACACACACATCGCGGACCCAGGCCATGATTGGGGACAAAGTCAGGCTTGAATTTACGGTGCCCAGCCATCCTACTCGACGAGCTCATCGCCCGGCTCAGTGCAAGAGAATCAAAACGGTATCCCACTTGAGCAAAACCCCCCACCTGATGTCCCCTCTTTCCAATCGACTCCCTATGCCCCGAACCTGGGATCGAGTGTTCGGGTTTTTGAGGCACCGCAACTCTCAGAGATGCGGCCCTCTGGAAGACGCGACCAGTCCAACCCTGAGGCAACTACGTCCTCCCCAATCGATCGTTAGACCCAGCATCGGCTCTCCCTCAAGACTAAGTCCTAAGTTCAAGGTGACGTGATTCTGGGTCGGGTCCCCCACGGCCGAGTCCGTGACCTTTTCGGCAGGATATCATGCGTTAGCCACTCATCCTTTATCGATCAGCAAGACGGGTACGGAAAGACAAGTGACTTACGCTGGCTCCGGAGCAAGGGTTGCTTCTGCCGAGTGACGCCCTGGTGGATGATTGTTGCCAAGACCAGGACGGCTTGCCAGGCATATCGCCCCTACTATCGCGCTTATCTCCTTCAGAAGGGACCCCGACTCGAAAGGGACTGGCGGAAGACACCGCGATAGATCGCGATGGCTTCCGCCCCGGTATGCTAAACTTGATTGCAAGCAAACCGGTGTATAACACTCGATCTAATGGCCAGTCGCCACGGCAATAGAGCGCCCGTCCCGCCTCTCTCTGGCGGCATCACTGATGCCGCTAGGATACCGTCCCGGGCCAGAGCGTCGAGGTCAATTTGACCTGCCCGCGAGACCCAAACACTTTCAAGATTGGAAGCATCCGGGTGAACGGCGAAGAGAGGCCGACCGGCCGAGGGGGTTCATGGCTTGACCCACGAAACTCCGCGTCCGGCCACTGGCCCTTGGGGCCAGCCACTGGCTGACATTACCAGTGTAAAAGCTGCTGCCACTACCCACCAGCCGCTCCGCTGAGGGTTGAGGAACATCCAAGCCAGTCGTCGACACCAACAGGCGGATATACCCCCTGACTCAGAGCCAGAGGCAAGCCTGGGCCTTTTAACGTCCTGCCCAGGACAAGGCTTGCAGATTGGCTAGGGCCACCTCATCTACAATCCCAGCTCCGAACATTGTCAGTAACCATGGCCGTGTTCGAATTTCAAATTTGTTGGCCATACCTGTCATACCGCCTCCGCTGTGTGCCCAGGTTTCCCCCGACCTCTCAACGAGGGATCAACCCGGGCTGGCTTGTGATCCGCTGAGCAACCTTGTTGTTGCTGCTGTGCTGTCGTTGCTGCTATGTTGCTGTAGTTGTTCATTGTCGTTTTCGTCGTTGGGGAGGACCAAGTCGCGAGTAACAAACGAGTCGAGAACCACGAGAACGCCTGGGTCGTCCATTCCTCTCTGCCGCATGAGGTCGTTAAGTCGTAGCAAAATGCGCTCCTCTCTATGGCCCGAACAGCTTCATTGAAAGATCCAATCAGATCTGACGCCGGCGTTTATCTTCCCTGGTTCAAATCGAGCTGGTTAGCACGGCTGGCGGGGCAGTTGGGCAACCGGAGAATATGCCGACTTACTGAAATTGACGCCATCTTAAACATGCCTGGCGCACTCTTTTTTTTTCCCCTTGTACATGCAGCCGTACGTTCCCCGTGAGAAGAAAGAATCATAGCAATCCATCCATTATGTCTTCCTCATCCGATTGTTGCCGGTACCTAATCCATGTAACCGGACAACTCCATTGGGCCTTTTACCGTCCTGCCCAGGACGATATGCGGGATTGGCGGCGGTGGGGATGGCAGCAGCAGGGTGCGCATAGACGCTCGCTTTGGCTTGTGGGGTCGCGGCGCGGGCGGCGGGATGTCGAGGGCTCTTGGTGAGGCCGAAGACGCTTCTGAACGACCTCAGCTGGGCCGACTGCATAGCAGGGGGTTGACGCCGGGCGGCGACCGGCCGACCGAGCTGCGTGCTTGCATGGCGGCTGATACGGGGCGGGCAGGACCGTCGAGAGTCTTGTCGGAAGGGGGTCAAGCCACGCTAGGTGTGGTTGGCGAAGTGTTGAGTGCCGAGCCCATCCGGGAGATCAACATGTTCTTGATTCTGGAGCTTGCGAGGCCGGCATTCATTCCGTTTGCTCAGGGGCAGGGAAAGAAGGGCAACGGGAATGCCGCTTTATGCGACACAGTAGTGACTTGGAAGCGCATGGTTCTGGAGAGCTGCCGGCGCCCGGGTTGCACGCGCGCAGGATTTGTGTGAGGAGCGGGGAGGCGAGACGGAACGCTTGTGCCTGTTGACTTTGGTGGGATGGGGAGACGAGACGAGGCGGAGGGTGAAGGATTGGGAATTGGAGATTGAAACGAGGCGTCAAGTCAGCTTCGGGGTTTGGGAAGGTGCGGTGACAGCTCACCCGGCCAAGGAAGTCGCAAGTCCCCCGCCCTTGGCGCTGGAAGGCTCGGTGGAGCCTCCTCGGGAAGGTTCCGAGACTAGTGGCAGCCAAGGCAGGAGCACAGACTGCAGCGCCGAGGTGGGTGTTATGTGTGTTATGTAAGCATGTCTAGAATCACACCTTCCTGCAGTCAGCGAGCAGGCAGCAGTATGGAAACCTCAGGCACCGACTTTTCCGTCATTGATTGAGCCAAAAACAGCATTCAAAATAGGAAAGGCGAACGCATGTGTCGGATATCTATATTGACTGCATGTTTTTATCGTCTAGAAAACTTCTTTATTTAAGACTGCCTAGATATTCAGACCGAGTGAAAGTGCTGAGTTGGGATGAAATTAATAAGAAATGGAGATGGAGCGTTGATAACAGTAAGATGGAGATGATAGAATTGGTCTCTCTTAAGAGAGAGTAGGGAATATCTTCGTGGACGTGAATCTCGTGAGGCATCGCTAGTCTAAACAAAGGAACCCCAAACCAAGGGAGAGAAGAACAGACGAAGGCGAAGAAAAAAATAGAAAAAAAAATAGAGAGATTACAGGCCAAGCTGAATTTAAAGTGGTAATAGGAAAAGAGCATGAATCTGTAAACGGATAGCAACCGATCCGCTAATAGTCACCCTCCCACGTCCGCTTCAACCCAGCCGTGGCCTGTACGCTGGGGGCAGCAGAATCAGCAACAACGGGCTGCAGACCCCCAGCACTCTCGCCCCCGTCGTCGGCGCTGCTGCTCACCGAGGGGCTGTACGGCACCGCGGACCCCTGGCGGGACTGTATGGACCGCATGCCGGCGGCCACCTCCTCGAGGCGGTCCAGGTACGCGGCGGGGGCCCCCCTGGCGCGCACCCTCTTCTTGATGGCCTCGATCCGGTCGGCGTGCTGCGTCTGGTCTAGGACGTGGCCGAGCTGCTCGACGACGAAGAGGCCGCCGGCGTGCCCGCCCGCCTCGACGAGGCGGCGGTACAGGTTGCGGTCGCGGGGCGAGGCGCCGCTCGGGTACATGTCGCCGTCGTACCCGAGCACCACCGCCTCCAGGATGTGCATGAGCGCCCGCGCCGCGTCCGCCCTCTCGCGGGGGCCCGGCCCCGGCGCCCGCAGGAGCTCGCTCCCGATCTGGCTGACGGCCCGGAGGATGTGGCGTGACGCCCAGGCGACGTCGCACCTACCCTCGCGGTCCGCGCCCGTGCTGGCCAGGTCCGAGGCCAGGGACGGGTCCGCGAGGGACTCGGAGTAGCGCTTCAGCTCGAGCAGGACGGCGTCAACCCTGTCCTGGAGCCTCGAGTACAGGTTGCGCACCTTGTCCCGCGGGGAGAGCATGTTCAGAAACACCGAGAATACCTCGTTGTTCTGCACGAGGAGCTCGCGGACGGTCCTCTCAAGCCGGCTTCTCCTCTGCGGAGGCGCCTCCAGCCTTCTTCGCTTACTGGGGTTCGGGTAGCTGTGGTGGTGGTCGAGGTCAGAGTCGTCTTCTGACCCGGAGCCCTCCAGGGCCAACAGGATCTCGTCGGCCTCCATCTCTCTGAACCAGTCCCGATTTCCGTATTCATATGAGCTGCCGACGCCGCAGTGGAGACCCTTGGTGAGGAGGTCGAGCCGGAAGTCTGCTATCGTGCTGAATGGGTCCTCCATCCCGGGGATCCCCCCAGCCCTGTTGACGACCAAGGGACGGCTATCGTCGTGGTTGTCTAGGGAGAGGCCCGATATGGCGTCGTAGAGCCATATAAGGTGCTGACAGGGCTTACGATTCCTGCAGCTGCAGTGAGGCTCTGACCACCTGCTTGTGGGCGTCCCGATGCGGATGGAAAGAGGGATGATCTCGCGGAGCTGAAAAGCATAGAACTCCCCCCCGTCCTCCTCTCCAAGCCCGCAGAACTGGAGATTGATGGGCGGGGATTCGTGGCTGCCGAGTTTCCGGAAGAGCTCTCTGACGCGGCCCTGGATGTCCCGGTCCTGGTCTCCGGGATCGACCCGGGAGTGTGTTTGTTGGCTGTCCACGGCACCTTGGGCCGAGTCACCAGTAGGCAGCTGACTGATATCGTACATGAGTCCAGTGAAGGGCGACCGCACAATATTGTCGGCGTCTAGATCATCAAGCTCGCTCTCAGTATCGCTGTGGTCATGGTATTCCGTCGCCGGCGCCACAGTGGTGTCGAGTCGATGAGCTTGGGATCGAGTTGTTGGCGGCATAACTGCAAGAGAAAATGGCGTTTGTATCAAGTTGGTAGTTGGGGTAAGATGCATGGAAAGGCCAGCGGGCTTGATGAGGTTTTATGATGGGCGGGGTCAGTGGTGAGATGGGGGCCAAAAAATCTTGACGCAGGATGCTCTGGGCCTTTATACTTGAGTGCCTAGAAACCAGATAATCGGGCAGTGGTGCTCTAAACTGAAGCCTTGTGGGTCCGATATGTACAGAGGTGAAGCAAAGAACATGGGGTAGAACAGTGGCCCTGAGTGCGTACCGGTACCTCTTTCTCTGGATCACGGTGGCAGTGCTGCCGCTCCGTCAGCCGCGGATTCGCGATTTCTCGAGGCCCTCAGGGGCCTGTGATATGACGACCGCGAGGCTATGGTGGGGGGCAGGATGGGGTTAGCGTGACAAGCCGGCATGAGCCACCGGCACCACCCCCCACAGGTATCTATCCCCTCTCGGCAAGGTACGGCCGCGGTCAAGCTGGACCGATGAGGCCGAACGATGCAGCCGGAACCGGTGGTGCAGCGATTTGCGGTAGCCTAGAAGGTGTGTGTATCGGTGGACAGGGAATGGTGTTCTGCTAGGGTGGGGAGGTGACCCAAAAGGCTGGGTCGAGGGCATGAGGCATCCTCGGAGGCGGGAGGGATGCCACGCAGGGGGTGAGGCTAGCGGGGTAGAGTGGCTGTTGGATAGCAGGGCAAAATCTTGGGCTGGGTGGGAGCAGAGAACCATCGTGCCTCATGCTGGGGGATGGGAAATCATGTGGGGAGGGCCCGTGAGGTAGGTTGGGGTGTGGGAGGGTATCATGGCCAGGCGTGTTGGTACGTATCACAGCTATGTAGGTGCCTTGGGCCGGGACCTGCTTGGGTACCTGGGTACTTACATGGGCTGCCTACCTACCGAGTAGGTAGGTACTTGCCTACTTGGGGAGGGAGAAGGAGGTCGAGGTGGTGTATATGCGGCACTGCAGGTGCAGGGGTGTTGAAGGTTACTGACACCAGCAAGGATTCCGACCACTTGGGTCCTCGACAACGCCGGACAGCATCTACAATCCCCATATGTTTGGCATGAGGGAATCTGTCTTGCCGGAGCAATATCAACTGCGGAGAGGGCATAGAAGCCAACGAATGCCTCCTGTCGTGACGCCGCCAAGAGGTGCATAATAAGTAGTCCGTCTTGGTTCTTCTCTGGGGACGCGGAAAATGCCTTGCTCCCATTCCTCATATCATGGCCGTCAGGAATGCGTCTGTGTCGCAGCTAGAACGCCCCGTTTTGGCGCTGGGATCCAAGCTGTAGGTCCTGGGAACGGTCGCAGATGGTGGCAGGAAGGACGAAAGAGCTCATGGAAGGGCCCATGGATTAATTGAGCGACAACCCGCGTGTGCTGTGGAGCCCCGCGCGGTTGTTGGCGGCACAGCCACTGTGGTCGCTATCGCCAGTAAAGTGAAAGCACAAGTCGGTCTTGGTGGGGGAGTAAGCCCCACAGTCCACCTAGAACTAGAACATAGTGCTAGCACTGGAGATTGACTTCCCTTGCAATACCTCCATACTAGACTCGACCTCAAGTCACTTTCCAGTAGCCGGTTTGCTGCTGCCTTGATCGCAAACATGGCACGCCTGCAGGGCGAGGTAGCCACATCACCGACTGCGCCTCTCCCAGCGTCGGTCCCTATATAAGAGAGAGACCCATGACGCTCCGTCCTCGACGCCTGGCCGCTTTTCTGGCCGCCGCCCCTGCGACCGCGAATGCGGCCCCGCCCACTTATTTTGTTCCCTGGCGGCGACCCGTGGCTTCCTCTCTCTCGCTCCGACCTCCATGTCCGGGCTCTGAACCACCAACGGCCCCGTGATTCCGCGCTCTTTTCCCTCCTCGCCCTTTCTTCCACCTTACCGCCTCCTCCTCCGCCCCTCCTTATCGCAGCCTGCCGGGAAAACGAGCGCAATGCAGCGAGGAGGAGGAGGCCGCCGGTCGACAGCATTAGCTAATCGTGCCTTAGCATCTCTCGGCTGCTGAACCGGCTTCCATTGTTCAGTCACCACGTATCCCACACGACCACGGCATGTTACCATCCCAATCGTCGGGGAAACCTTGTCGTTTCCTTTGCTTCACCGTCGGTCCGCGCAGATCCCCACCACCAGGCTGCAGCCTTTGGTGCCACACCCGAGGAGAAGGCACAGAGCGAGGCGTTTTCTTCATTTCCCCTTCCTCGTCCAGCACGTGCTCCCGGCGTCCTGTGCTCGCACCGGGGGTCCCAGCGAGCAAGGGTTGTGTAATGGGAAACACTGCCTCGGAGACCAAAGGCCGCCATGATGTCCGTTCCACTGGCCGCTGCCCTCCCGCGAGGCCTGTCCGGCCCGGGAGTTGCCCACGCCAGAAGCAAGCGCTTAAAGTCCGCCCGGTTCATTTCCAGGCGGTGGTGGATTTCCCTTGCTTTTCTTTTTTCCTTCCTTTTTTTTTTATCCTCCTTTGTGGCAGTCCTTAGAAGCGAGATGGATTTCCAGACTTGAGTGAGCAGTATGCATTCATTGGTTGACCCGAAAACACACCAACGGGGGACGCACAAACAGCACGATTTCTTCCTGTGCCACCGACCCGACAGCTTGGGCCGGCGGGTCAGTGGCTTGAGGCTGTGCCTGGCCGGCGCGTGTGAGGGGGACACAACAAAGCTTCTAGGCCTCGAGCCGGGCGGTCAGGCATCAGAGTTTTCGGCCATGCGAGGGCCATGTGTCGTGCGCTGCACTGCCTGGAACCTTGTTTGGTGCCTTGGGAACACCTACTTTGGGGGCAAATTTTGGAGGCACAGAAGAAACCATCATGTTGCGTAACATCAATATCTGCCGGCCGGATCGTTGGAGGCATTTCAGGCATCAGATTGTTCGAGTGATAATTGACATGCTGCCACTTAGCATGCGGCACATCTACGAGGCCTCCGACCGCCCAGTTTGTTTCGATGCATGGTATGTATTCAGACCGGAAAAAATAAGAACGAGAATATGGTAGGGGGGCGTGTCCGACCACCCAAAACCACCACCATCAAGAGCCAGGCTGTGCGTGGTTGCCTGCTGGGCTCAACGGATGATGGCGACCAAGAGAGGCTCCCTGCTGTCCAAGCCATTGAGGAAATAAGACCAAAACAATAATGACAATCCCATCCCAACCGGCCGCCACCGTTGGATAAACTGAGTAGACTCCCGAGTCCCAGAACGCCAAAGGAGAGCTTCCCAAGAAAAGAGATGGGAAGAGGGAGATTAGTAAACAGAGATACATGTCATGCTCAGACAATGCTGCAAAAGCCATGCTCGGTGAAATCCAATGACACAATAACACAACACCGACAATCGTCCGTTCCAGGGACGCAGATATAACAAGAAAAAAGACAGAATCCATTCCCGCATTTCTCCCAGGCGAGCGATTAAGGAATGGAGAAAAAAGAGAGAGACGCCAACAGCATGCAGCCAAGACAACATGATCCAAAGGCTTTTATTTGGAGATCCGGGGGATTGCTCCAAAGTTGGAGCAGAAATAATGTGTGAGGGGGGTAGGTCGTAACTTGTCATTCGCCGTCATATCGTCCGTGGATATCAAGAACAAGAAGAAGGGGGAAGAAGGGCAAAAAACAGGCAGGCCATGCTCGCTTGCTTAAACGGTCACAATGCTAGGCAGGCCGGTTATAGACCAGAGGCCTTGCGGACGGCCGAGGCCGCCTGGCTGCTGGCGATGCGACCGCTCGTCTTGCGGATGCCCGCAGGCTCCTTGCCGGTGACGCCGCCCCGGCGAGTGCTGCCTGACCTGTCGACCCCGCGGACCTTTGCCATGACGCCAGAGGCGCTACCGGACCGGTCGTGGCTCCCCTTTGTGCGACCGAGACCGGTGCCGACGTTCTCGATGTCGTTGGACGCGTCGTTGTCGATATACTGCGATGTGGTGTAGACGGTCGTCGTGGTCGTGCTATGGCTGACAGACCTCGTCTTCTCGCTCCTCTCGGCCCGGTGCGCATCAGGCGAGGCCGAAGCCTTGCGGTGCGTGCGACGCAGGTGCCACTCCTCATCCGATTCGCCGCAGTGGCTGGTGCGGTGCATCGAAATTACTTCCGTCTCCTGCTCGACCTTGGCCTCCTCCTCTACCGGGGGGTGGTTGGCAGTGCTCCTCGAGTACGGGTGATGACGACTAGTCTTGCGCGGCTGGCCGGGCGTCGGGGCCGGGAGGTAGTCATCCTGCACCCCAACCGTATTGCGCTCCTGGTCCATCTCGCCGAGCGGCGTGCGGTTGGATGCGCTCCTGCTGGGAGGCGTCGAGGGCTGGCCGGCGCTGCGGCCAAGCGACGTCTTCTGCATGGCGCGGATCGGGGTGCTCGGGACAGCGGCAGCGGCGGCCATCTCCTTGCGAAGCTTCCGTGCCACACGCTCCTCAACCCACCACTCACGGAACACGCCCTGGTTCAGATGAAGCCAGTGCTGCTGAGGGCCGACCACCATGCCGGGGCGCATGAATCTCATGTAGCCAATAACCTCGTTGGCAGTGAAGCCGTGGCGGTAGATCAGGTACGCGCCAATGAGGCAGCCAGTACGGCCAAGACCCGCCTTGCAGTGAACAGCGATGCCCTTCTTGCGGACCATAATGGTCTCATGGGCGAGCCTGATGAACTTGCGCACCATCGTCAGGGGTGGGCATGTTCCATCCTCAAAAATCATGTCCAGGTGACGAATTCCCATCGACTCGAAGTACGATGGGGAGTAAAGCTGCGAGTTCAGGCGCACGACAAGGCCGATGTTTCTCTCCGAGAAGTGGGCAAGCACGTTCTTGAAGGGGTCCGGCAGGTGGGGGTGGGCCTGGACGTCCTTAACCGTCTTGGGGAGGAGCGGGTACGCCGACGACGACTCAGTGACACGCTCGACGGGCTGGTGCATGGGAGACGCAAATGCGAGGAAGTGCGGCGTGATCCAGTTGAAGTCACCGTTCTCGACTCTTTCGTACTTCTCGTACTCGGCGAGATCGAACGAGTCGAGGCCAACGCAGCGCTCCTCCTTGGCCTTCCACACGCCGTAGACGACATCTTGGACCGTGATGCCGTAGTCCGCCTGGCTGTACCCGGCGTCACGGAACGGCATCAGCGGGGGATCGACCTGAGCAATGGGCGCGAGCGCCAGGTGAGGCGGCCACGACTGGATGAGAACCATGTAGCAAGCCAGCACGCACGAGGCGTTGGCGCGGCCTGGAGAGGAGATATTGATTAGCAGACTGCGCACCTTGACAGATAGTCTCCAGTGCGAGCTAATACTCACTCCTAGGGTCGGCCCTGCTCCAGAAAACCACAGGGCGGTCCTTGTTCTCCTTGGCACCCAGGATGTCATGGAACTCGAGAGCGAAGCGGTACAGATGGCTGATGTGGAGCGGGCCAAAGTCATGGTGGAAGGCATTGTAGAGGAGCGAATCGTCGACCGAGAAGTAGTAGGGCTGCTTGCGTGTGCGCGCGGGTTCAGCGGCGGCGGCTGCGCGTGACCGCTTAGTAGGCGAGCGCTGCGGCGGGTCGGGGTATGGGAAGAGGGTGTCCTCGTCGGGCGCGTTGACGTATGAAGCGAGGTATAGTCGGTCTTGAAGATATGTCAGTAGTGTTACTGGAAAAGCTTGGAAGAGTATATGATATGGGATCATGGAAGGTGGCGGCGCCTCGAGTCGAGGCATAGCTCGCTCGCCGTTGCGATCCATTGTGCGTGCTCTGTGAACTCATTTACACACAATAACCCCAGCGACGCCTCGAGGCATGCCCAAGGTGGCGCAGAAGCGAGCTGTCGACGGCAGAGCAAAAGGGGCGAGGATAAACATGTCAGGGGCGGGGAGCGCCGTGATGGAACGTACCTGCGATGTACTCTATGACTTGGCCCAGGTTGGCGTTCTTGGAAGTGGAAGGCGCCATCTCTGCGCTGTGTGAGGGAAGAAGGAAGAGGCGGGGGGAACTCGACAGCAAGAGCTAGGCAGCAAAGAGTGGGAAGAGCAAGCGATGCAGGTGCGCAGGCGCGAAGCAGGCTGGTATCGATGGATGCTGGAAAGACAAGGAGCGGTAAAAGAAGCGAGGCGAGCGCGCAAAAATCACTGGCTCATGCTGTCGGGGTGGCTAAGGATGTTGGTCAAGAGAAACACCTGCTGCGCTCGCGTCCCAGGAGGCGGAATCTCCAGAGATTCTGGGATTGTTGGAGGGAATCGAGGATGAGCCCAAAGACGAGGAAATCACACGATGCCCGATGCTGCTGAGGTACTTATGAAGATGCTGCTTTGTTTATTTTGGCTGGGGGTCCGAAGTGGGCCTCGTAACACTGAACCCCTGCCCGAACTAGCGCCTGGGGGCGGGTTGCCAGGACAATTGCGAGCGACCCACCAGCCCAGTCCCCTTTAGCTTACAGGCGCCTCGGGGCAGAGTTCGCTTTCTTATCGTTCTGTGTTGTTGTCCAGCGGTGCTGCAGAAACACCGCTTCGGCGGCCGCAAACCAACCGCTTGGGGAGGGTGCCGCCGCCTGAGACGGCAAGCTGAGGCTGCTACATGCCAACGGCTCCCCCGCATGGAATCTGTGAATCGAAGCTTGTGGGCACGTGCTACAAGGTTCCCTGGTAAAACTGCAGTCTGGAAGACGAAACAGAACACCACAGCGGGAGCATAATAGGAACGGAGAAAACCTAATAATGACGAAGTATGAAGAGACGTTTGATGGTAGTCCAAAACTATATAGGAAATAGCAAGGCAGGTTGGGTGGTGGGTGGTATGGAGTGTTACAATTAGCGTTGCCAGAACTGCATGTTTTTGCTCAGCCGTGCAAACATTGATCACCACTGCAGTTTTTCCCTGACGTAGCCCCATCCATCCCCAATCCATTTTTTCTTCACCCTCTGCACCACTCCAAGACAACGTAACCCATCCATTGGAATCCCAGTGTCTACGACAGATGTTGTTGATCCCATGAAGCCATAGCACACAACACAAAACACACAAACACACAACACTCCCAAACATGGCAGACAACACCCCCAGCCTCGAGTTCCCGTGCGCCCTGTGAGTACAGCTTGGACCAGCCTTGCCCCTCGTCGCGCCCACGCATTCTCGTTTCAGCCCCCCATGTCTTTTTTTGTTTGTTTGTTCCATGGCTTGGCTGCATCCCCTCCTCACCCGTAGTAGGCACGTAAGCACCCCTCGTTGACGTGGTAGCGGGAAACCCCTCCTCGGCCCCAAACAACGATAGGACGATAGACGTGCCCTTCCCGACGGCCAGGCTAGCCTCGGTGGCGCTAGGCGCGCTGGCCGTGGACAAGGAGCTGTCGCCCCTGGTGCACCGTTCCTTCTCCACCGTCGTCGCCGAGTCGCAACAACAACAACAACATGATGAAGAGGCCGAGAAGACGGTGCTCCGCACCGAGTACTCTGCCGCTACCAACCGCATGCTCCGTGTGGCCGTCAACTCGTTCATGGACAGCCTGAGCCTGGTCCTCGAGGTGATGGAGCAGCTCGACGTCGACGTGCTGGAGACGACGCTGGCCAAGAAGGCTACGTAGGGAGGAGAGGGGAGGGGGGGGGGGGGGGGGGTCGAG
>NW_008804549.1:1816216-1882034 GCF_000145635.1 Gaeumannomyces tritici R3-111a-1 | reverse complement strand
GGGGGGGGGGGGGGTCGAGCGCCAGGTCTGCGGTCTGAGCCAAGTCTCAAAGTCGGGAGGTAATCTTTGAGGGCTGACAGAATGGAGAAGAGGGCAGAGGGCGGAGCGGCACAATGCAGAGCGGATATGGCGCGAGTGTGGAACCCGACCACAGACGAAATTACAGAGCCGAGGAGGGTTGTCAGAATCCTAGACTAGAAGCGCAAAACATGGTTGTCTGCATTGAAAAACAAGAGCCCCCGGAAATCCCGCGCAATCTCAAAATTTCGAAAACTGCAGATGGGGAAGCGACTAGCGAAAGGCTGCTCGGATATCGGGGACAAATACCAATGGTATCAAACGTATCTCAAAAATGCTATATGCTATGCAAGTCTAGACAACAAAACAAGAACAAAAGGGAGAACCCCCAGGCTAAGGCGTCGACGCGATGTGGTCCCGCCCATCATCAGCCCTTGCCTCTATGTTGGCAACCGCACTCTGCAGGGCGCTTGTCAAGTCCACATGGAAGAGCGGCCGGTTGAGCCCATGCACCGCCACTGCGCGCGGCCCGGCCTTGGCGGGCGAGCGGGCCCGGCTGGCCTCCTCCGTCTCGGCTTCGGTGCTGGAGTCACCAGCGCCCAGCTCGAGGTCCGCCTTCTTATCGAGTCCTGCGCTCTGGCGCCTCGAGAGCCCCTGTCCCAGCTCCTTCTCGTTGATTCGCTTCTCCGCCACCGCTGCCGCGCTGTCGGAGCCGCCTATCTCGGCCACCGAGAAGATGGAACGCCACCGGTGGTGGAGGCCATCCGGCCGCTCCGTCGGGTACCCAAACCCGGCCGCGACAAGAGCCCGTTTGGTCCAGCGGTTGTTGATGCAAGCAATGTGCCAGTCAACAAAATCGGGCGAGGTATAGCGGTCCAGGTGGTTCCTCGTGTCGATGAGCTGTTGCATGCTGGATATGTCGACGTGGTTGACAGAACTGAAGTCCAGAATGATGGCCTTGAGGGTTGGGAGGTCGGGGTTCAGGCCCGGGACGGCCGATGCGTCGCCCGCAGCCTTCCTTTTGAGCTGCCGCTTCGACGGGCCTGGGTCGTTCCAGGGCCGATCCCCTGGCCGTGCGTACTCTGTCGTATTTGTTCGCCTGGTGTAGGCAAAGACGTAGCCGGTCAGGTATTCGAGAGTGTGCGATGCGTTGGGGTAGTTGAACCCTTCCGAGAATCGATAGATGAAAACTCCAGGATAGGGGCTATCAACTCCGACATCAGGGTTAGAGCCATCGCCGTGGTCGATGGGCAGGAATATGTTCCGCGCCGGGTTGGCGCCCGGTTTGGGAAACGTGCCATACTGCCCAACCACCTCGTTGTGGTCCTCTCCAATGATGTTGTCCCGCAGGACCGAGTGCACCTTGACTCTGCCGAGGAATTGGCCTCGGGCCTTGAGGATGCGGCCGATCAGCACGGCTGCGGATATGGCTACAGTCGCGTAGATGCCGTTCTCGATGGTGGAGAAGACGGTGATTATGACGCCAGTAAAAAAGATGAGGACCTCGAGCGGCGAAACACACCAAAACTGATAGATAGTGTTGGGTGGTGTGATAAGGTCACCGACAGCATGGATTATGACCGCGGCGAGCGAAGCGCTAGGGATGAAGTAGAAGACCGGTGGTAGCGCGTAGATGGAAATGAGAACGACCACACCCGTAATGACACCAGCGAAAGGGGTGCGCACGCCAGCCTTGGACTTGATGGCGGTTCGGCTGAAGCTGCCGGTGGAAGGATAGCCACCCAGAAACGGGGCCAGAAGGTTTGTAACGCCAATGGCGACCATCTCCTGGGAAGGGTTAATGGTGTAGTTGTTGACGCGGCCGAAAGATTTGGATATGGCGACATGCTCGATGAGCAAAACTATGACTGTTGCTGGTAGGTACGTCGCCAGCGCGCTCGCTATCTTGGGGTCGATGGCTGGGACCTCGGCGTGCTGGAAGCCGCTGGGAATGTCTTGCAGGATCTTGAAGCTTGGCTTTGTCTTATGGTTCATGTTAACCAGCCAACTGATCATGGTGAAGAGAAGAATGACGAAGGCTGTCCTCAGGGTCGAGAGGAAGAAAAACAGCCGTTGGCGCCCTGGGAAACGCTTGGCCAGCAGGGAGCAGGCGGACCGGATCGAGTAGAGCAAGGCAAGAGCCGACAGCCCCATTGCGGCATCCAGCTTTGAGTGCCCCAGGTTCTTCAGTGTGTTGATGAGCACGAGGTACGGAGCGTCCCGGGTCGAAAATCCCGAGATGCCCATCATTGTTGGGATCTGGCCGATAACGATGTTGATGGCAGAGCCTGTCATGAAGGCCGACAGAGATGTCAAGCTAATTAAATCAACGATGAAGCCAGTCCTAGTGAGGCCGAGGAACAGAACAATCGCTCCAGCGAGAATAGCCAGGGCCGACGCGACAACGTGGCCGGGGACCTCGGGGAACTGCCTCGCCATGTCTGCCACGATTCCGCCAGTAAGGGTTGACATGACAGCAACGGGGCCGATGGTGATGTCTTTGGATGTTGCGAAGAACCAATATGTGATGACCCCCATAAAGGACGAGTACAGGCCGAACTGCGGCTCGAGGTTGGCAAGGATCGCGTATGCCATGCCCTGGGGGATCACAACAACGCCGATGGTGATGCCGGCAACAAGATCGCCGATGAGCCATTGTAGGTTGTAGTGGCCGATCCAATCGAGAAAAGGAAACAGCGACCTTGTGTAAGTGACGGTGTCCTTTCCGGTTGGCACCAGGCTGGCCAAGAAGTCTCGCGTTGAAGGTGGCTCCTCGACGAAGGCATCGCCACTGTGGGCGGAGAGGACGGACTCGCCCCTTGTGACCTCGTCCTGGTAAGGCTGGTTGTTGCGGAGCTTGATGCCCAGGGCCTTGGCCAGGCCTTGGCCGACCTTTGCACCAGTGCTTGCCATTGTTGAAAGCACGAGATCCCAAAGCCTCGTTGGAATGGGTGGTTGTAGTAGGGTGGCGGGTGTGTGCGAGGGACTTCCCGAGCTTGGTTATTTGCCAAGCGTGAGAGTCTTATATGGTCACCCAAGAAGAATGGCTGACCAACCCCACGCGGAGAGGTTCTAGGATGGAAAGAAAGAAAGATTACTTTAGGTAATATGCATAGCTAGCGTGGCGGCCATGTAGACACAACACCAGATATTGTAGGTAGATGGTCGGTACGTATGTCGGTATATATCTCGGGGGGTCCGGCTAAGGGGCAAGCAGAGGCGGGTGAGCGTCAGCAGTTGGATTAGAAACCACATGCGACTTCCATTTTCTCTGTGGGGATGGATGGTAGTGCCGTGGCTGCCAGGGCTGAGGATACCCGCTATGGCGCAATCTAGCGCTTGCTAGTCACAGCTCAGGAAAGACGAAGGGGAGCCTTCTTGTTGCAAGTGTGCACGTCAGGCCCAAGACCGGGCGGGTCAAAGTGTGGGCTGCGCAAGAGGGAAGGGTCTTAGCAAGACGAGAAAGCAGCCACTCGGCTATTCTGTTGGGCAGCAGTCCCTTGAGATGGCTTTCTCCGTAATTCGGCGGCTTCATTTTTGGATGCAGCGATCGAAAGGGGGTCACGGATGTCATGCTGCCGCCGCGGGCTCGGGTTAGCCCAGCCTATCATGTTTCCTTGACACGATTCCTCGACCACAGTATTGGTGCCGCAGAGGCGTAACGGACAGCCCGCTACTTAGACAGGGCGTTTGACTTCTGTAATGGTGTGTCCACGAGACGGACAAGGTGATCGTGAAAACGCAGTGGTGGTCCACATGGTGAGCACGTCATCCTGGTTGAGATTGATGTCAACCAGCCATAGTGGGGCCCCCGCAATTGATTTTCTTCTGGAGCTGAGAATCAAGGCGGACCTGAGCTGCATTCAGCTCCCCCTGTCCATCACACCATCACGAGACATTTCACATGACTACAAACCAGTTGGTTCGTCGAAGGCTTCTCCTTCTTCCGACCTAGCCGGGCAATGCAGCCGGGCCTGCGACGCCGGCGGTCCCATGGCAGGAGGGAGGTTTCAATGGGACGCGACCGCATCGATGGACCAGGTCCAGCTCCCAGGTGCTTGGCCAATATAGATTGATGGTCATGGACTTGGTACTGATTGGTTTAACAATTGACGACGAGACAGCGATGACCTGCATCTCGACGTTATTTTTGTTCCTATTCAACACTTTGATGGTTCCCAGATCGCAATCGCAGTTGCAATGATAGATAACCAAGGCCGTTGATTGACGTTGACAAACGCGAGTAGTAGGGGGGAAAAAAATGAAATGAAAAAAAAGATGAAGAAAAAAAGCAAGAAACGCGTCTACACCGTAGCGTTACGCAGTCTGGTGTTCATGCAGCAGCCCTTGCCCCATCTAACCTCACCAACCTCCTCTTCCCCGCTCAGTTGCCGCGACTTGACTGCGCATCAACGAACGAGGACTGCAGCCGCGTCTTTCACCAAATCATCCGGAGACTGCCGAATCGACGACGAGACCTGTAAATCAATTGAACAGGACACGTCCCAGACAGTCTCGTCAATCCGAGGCGGTCCGTCTCCCTCTCCAGCAGCGACGTGACCCCCGCTTCGCTCGAAGGCATCATCGGCGACCCGGCAAATCTATCTACCTCAGACTCCCTCGCGACATCGCCCTCCCGTCTACCCTGCTCCGCGCGTCGCCATGGTCGGCACAATGAAAGAGTCGATCCCCTCCCTGCCGCCCCCGGCATCTGCGACGCTGCATCCTCCGCCGTCGCCCGGAACTCATCGAGCTCTCCGGAAACTCCAGTCGGCTCACAACCTCGGTGCCAAAGCCTCCAATCTCGGCAGCACACCCACTCTCACTTCCCAACAACGTCTACACCCGAGACCCGTGTCGCCCTTCCGGAGGAACGTTAGTAACGGTAGCCACCGCGGGCTCAGCGACAACACCGGCACATCTGCCACCAGCACCAGCAATCCCGGCAGCAGTAACGCAACAACTGCTGGCGCCGCCCCGGCCGCGGCAAATAATAACGGAGGAGGCGGCGTCAACACCGGAACTGGACGCACGCCACAGCGCACACGGGGGAGAGCCAACAGCGATGCGCCCGTCCTACAACAGACGCCCGGGGGCACTATAATTGCCCCCCGGAGCAGACGCGCCCCCCTTACCAGGCGCTCGGCCGCCGCGGACCAGCTTTCGCTCGAGCGTCTCCTACCTACAGGCCCCCTGGACGGAGACCTGGCGGGCTCCATCGAGAGCATGCGGTACAGCATACTCAACGATGGCATTAAATCAAACAGTGAGGGGATGGTGAGACGGCCCTTGCTCCTCTACCTGTACCATGACCAAAACTTGCTCACACCTGTCACAGTCGCAACTGCGTATATACTTGTGGCTCATCATGCTCGACTGTCCTGTTCTGGAGACGGATGCATACCTCGACCTCATCCATCGCGGTGCTTCGCCAGCATACTCCAAAATCCGCAATGACACCTTCCGCACCCTGACCACAGATCCGCTTTTCCGCAGGCGCGTGAGCGAGGCCAGCTTGATCCGCCTGCTCAATGCCGTCGCCTGGAAGCTGCATGACGGCCGCGAGGAGGACCGCGTCAGGCAGTCGGCCGGCAGGCAGTCTCTCCCACACTTGGGCGACTCGCCGACCCGGGCAGGTGGAGGTGGCGGTGTGATCAGCAGCAACAGCAGCATCAGCGGAAGCAACCCCCGAGGTGGCAGCAGCAACAACGGCCTGTCGGTATCGGCGTCGTCCCCTGCAGCCAAGAACCGCGCTCGGGCGCTCACGCTAACGACCGAGGGCTCTGACTGCAGTGTAGCGCCAGAGTCGGGCACATATGTCCAGGGCATGAACGTTCTCGCTGCGCCTTTCCTCTATGCTGCGCGCAGCGAGTCGGAGGCTTTTGTGGCCTTCCATCAGCTCCTCACCAAGGAGCTCCCAGGCTACATCAGGGGCGCCATGGACGGTGTGCACAAGGGTCTGCGCCTGGTGGACAAGGTGCTCTCCATTGTTGACGAGAAGCTAAGCAGGTACCTCACATCTAAGGGGCTCACGGCCGAGATATACGCCTTTCCGTCCGTCCTGACTCTCTCGGCCTGCACGCCACCTTTGCCCGAGGTGTTGCAGCTCTGGGATTTCCTGTTCGCCTATGGTCCGCACCTGAACATCCTGTGCATTGTTGCGCAGCTTATGTTGATCCGCAGCCAGATCATGGCGTCTCCCAGGTGAGCATGAATGGTTCCTCTGCCTCCAACTGCATATGGACACGCATGGCTAACATGGGGTCCCTTGGCCGTCTCACCAGTCCCAACAAACTCCTTCGGTCATTCCCGGCTCTCCAGGCCGAGCAGATCAAGAGATTGACCCTGTTTATTGCTAAGAACATACCGGACCATGTCTACGCCGAGATTATCAACCACGCTCGCTGATGGTTGACAGCTTTGTTCTGTGCCTAACCTGTGCCGAGCGCGAATGTAGCATGTTGCTGCGTGTAAACTTTCCTTTTTTACCTTTCTGACTCTCTTTATATGAGGGCCACGTCGGTAACGCACGATTTACGAAGTCACGAATGCCAAAACGGGGTGGGTGTAGACGACAGAGGCGGAAATGCACAAAAAGAATGCCGATTTAAGGCGGAAACCAGGGGCAAAGAAGTAAACCTTGAGACGGGTGTTAATCTGTTGGAAAGATGATGTAATAATATGCTTTATGTTCAATATGCTTGAGCCCCAAAGTATCTGATAACGTACGCCTTGAACGCTGAGCTCAAGTTTCAAGATGGTCAATCATTGAACCAATGTCGTTCAGGCTAAGACGCAGAGATAGAGCTACTAGCACGATGGATATTCCTTCTGCGGCAAATACCGTTATATAGGTAGCAATGATAAGTAACATAAGCAATAAACACCACCCCTAGGGAGAGATCAAACTCGCCGGACAGCCAAGCGTGACGTGCACCGTCTGGCAACGGGACAAAACAGGCAGTTTGGGGGTGGATGCGGTTACACACATGCCTGCCAAACGGGCGCAATATCCCGGCAGAGATATTGGTTACCTCTGCCCGCTTTGCATGCCGCTCCTCAATGACGCCCACATCCCGAGGCAGAAGAAGGAAAGAAGAGAAACCTGCACGCTAATCTATTTGCTTTCTGCGGCAGCGGCAGCAGCAGCAGCAAGGTGGGAGACAGGGCAGTCTGCAGTAGCACCAGGCGGGTGCGGGAGATAAGACGAGAAAGTGGGGAGGAGAGAAGGGCCACAGGCGCCTTGGCGTTCCAGCTGCCTCTTCGTGTCCTGGGCGTGGTCATGTCTGTCTGTGTTGCTCCCACTCTGTGTTGTGCGAGGGGAGGAGGATGAGAGGAACCAACAACCCGGCTTTTTTTCCCGTTTCGCTATCCCGGCTTGGCTCGGCGTCGGCGTCTTTTAATTCTTTCTATCTCGCGTCATCCTGCCTTAAAGGATGATGATGCAAAGAGGATAAAAGCCTCCACCCCCTGCTCCCGCGCCAAGCGGAGGATGGATTGTGTCACTACGTGCATCACTCAACCCTCTTTTTTTTTTTTGCCTGGTTCGAAGCGGGACCCCACTCCCGCTGCGACCGTGACTGCCGTACCCCTTCCCACTTTTTCTTTTCTCGCGCTTCGACCTTTGATTTCGGCACGCCGTTCATTGGAGTCGGCTGGGTGTGATGGTCGGAGGGTCGACTGTCCAAGTGCTGCGAGGCCAAGGGGATAATGGGCTCACGCACGTCGGGTACATGGTTGATAGGGGGGAGGGCAGTCGCTTCACAGGCGCATCCATCCATCCATCCATCCATCCATGCCCTTTCCCACATCGAGCCTGGTCGTGGAACCGCACGGCAGTAACGGCTCAGAAGACCACGGGGCGCGCACATGGACCAAAGGTTGTATGTGTGTGCAACTCCCAAAGGGCCGTTCAATCAATCCATAGTGACGGCAGGCAGGCAGCCCGGGCAGGCAAATCAACCCACCCCCCCATCCCCGAAAGCAGGTACGAGGTTACATCCGCTGCCCAGCCATTTCATACGGAAAACAGTCCGCCGTGCATAAAAAATGCGAGAAGGGAAAGGGCCCCCGGGCTGCATATCTACCACCACTCCTAGTCTCCCGTTCTGACTCTTGCTGTATCCATAGATATGCCCAGTTTTATTGCTGGTTCTAGACGGGCCCCCAGATACAAGAAAAGAAAAAGAGGGAAAATAAAAATTGGCGTCTGATTCGAGGCGGCACCAGGGCCCAGTGGGGGAAAGGCAGGGGGTTAAACAGCGTTTGCTTTTCCTTGTTTTTGTTTTTTTTTACCCGTGGATTCCCATCCCCCCTTCCCTCCTTCGGGGGTTACCCCCACGGTTCCAGACGGGCAGGCTTCTTGATATCAGCCCAGACAAGAAACGCCTCCGGAGTGGTTCCACGGATCCAACACGCCTCCTTTAAACAACTCCGGTCCACCTATCTCCCAGTCCTTGCCCCATCGTTCCAGCCTCCCACCATAATCTACCTACACCCACCTACCTGCCTACCACCCGACCGAGGCGCCAATTCTCCATACCTATCCTCATATCCATACTCTTTGCACAAATCCGTGCCAGCTCCCTCTCCGCTCGTCTTTCTTGGGACTACCTCTATTCCTCGCGCCCTGCTATATTCTCGAGATATCACATCACCGACGACACGTGCAAGCAGCCGCCCGAGACAAAAGTCCGCGATCCGATCCGAGACATAGAATCCATCACCAATCAAAGACCAGCACGGGCGCAGCAACAAACTGTCAAGCAAAGCAAAGACTCTTGTCAGTGCGTCTTGGCGCGCGCAACGAAACAGACCCGACATAACCAACAATCAAAGCCCCCGGCGCGGCCTACCCTGGACCGCCATGCGACTTTCGACTATATTATGCCTAGTAGCTGGCGACATTCTGGGCCCGACCTGTGATCAGAACGACCACCTGCCGCAACCGGCCCGACAGCTGCCCCTAAAGAGCGCACCACCACATGGCTCCCCTCGTGTATGTTTTTTTGAACGCGACCGGGGGTTGATATCATGGAGAAAAAAAAAGCCACATAACGTGCGACTGACCTGCCCTAGATCCCTCGCCCAACAACTGGCGACGCTACCGACTCAGCACCAAACTGGGCAGAGCTGCAGGTCCCCGGCCACGAGAGGATACCGTCGGCCGGCGCGGCTGATGAGCAGGTGACGACCGCCACCGATGCTTGCGGACAGAAGCCGACCTGCCACCTAAGCGGCGATGCGTCGGCGGGACACCAGGTTGCAGACATGACGACAGAAGCCAGGAGTAGCGACGGCTCCGCCGCCAGCAGGACGGGGGGCGTAGTCATAATAACCCAGTCGCATCAACCGGAAACGACGCCCCCCGACTCGACAGCCAACATCTCCAGCCCAACCTCGGGCGACCATTTTCTCCAAGTGTCGGAAATCAGCCACGAGAGGAAAACAGTCCTGTGGGCGGGGGTTGCAATGGGCGTCGTCGGTTTGATCATGTGCTCCTTTTGAGTGACCTGGGAACACGGAACGACATAATATGTAATCATAATGGTACCCCTAATGGACAGTCTGCCCTTAGGGATCCCAAACATGAATTGTAAGCGGCAGTTCGAAACAACCCATTGCTTGGGAATTGCGACTGGCTACATTGCGCATTGGCACTGATGGTTGGGAACCGCGAGGAACATGATATCTATTCGTTGGTTCTCATACTGTCGATATGGATGGTATACGCCGAGCGAGAGTGATAATGCTCTTTCAATAGGCCGGGCAACCATTCTGAGCTTGGCGGAAGGCCGTCGAGAAGAACTCCTGCATAGCGAAGTAATGGAACAGGATGCCACCCAGGACGGCAAAATGCCACAGGTTGTGGCTACCGCCAATGTAGTCGAACATGCCCGGGAACCAACGCTCGGGCACCTTGCTGGCATAGATGAAAGCACCACTCAGGTAGACGAGGAGCGACTCGGCGATGGGCGAGTAGAACTCCCAGACAAATGAGGAGCCCTTTGTTAGATAGAGCTGAAGGATGGGCAGGAACCCCGTCGCGCCCAGGCTGACGTAGAAGGCGACTCTGCACCAGGCCATGTCCGGTCCATTAAATCCGGGGTGCCACGGCAGAATGACGCCACCTATGCCGAGAATCGCCGTGGTGGACAGATAGGCCCAGCGGCTGATTGGGTCGCAGTAGAATGCCGTGTATTCGGTTGTGATGATAGACGCCGCAATGAGAAGCGAGATTCCCGTGTAGTCGACGCAGGCGAGCGATGTCATCAGGTGACGATCGGCAATCGAGTTCATGGTGTGCCAGATGGTGCTGCAGACCAGGCACTGGCAGGCCGCGAAGAAGAAAACGGCGGCGATGAAGACGTCCGTCTTTGTGCTGAGCGAGAAGTTGTCGCTGGTGGGGTAGAAGTAAAAGGCTATAGAAAGGACAAGGACCAAGCCGAGAGCGTGCGACCATATGTTGACCAGCTCGTTGGAGAGGTTGAACATGGACTTGATACAGCCCAGCTTCGTTTCGCTGAAGCGGTACCCCTTGCGGATGTGGGGGTTGATCCGCCAGGGCATCGGCAGGTCGTCGTAGCGAATTAGGCCGTGCTGTCTCGCCCGCGCGACGGCACGTTGGATGTGATCCTCGAGCGACTCGGCCGCCCACTTTGCCGTGGCGAAACCCTCGTCCACAACCTCGCGGGCGCGTTCGAAGCCCTCGTCCACCACCCGACGACCCTCGCTCATGAAGACCCCCGCGGCGTCAGCGGCGTTGGCCAGGCTCTGTTCTCTGAACTTGTACGCATGGTCCTCGAAGTCAGAGAGCATAGTGTCGAGCAACTCGATGCTCACCCGGGCCTTCTCGTTGAGCGACTCGGCTGCGGCGAGACCGTCCTGGTAACGATGCTCTAGTGTCTCAACCATGACCTGGACGCGCCGACGGCCGGCGTCGATAACCTCCCCTGAAACCTGAGAACATCGGGTCCGCACGGCCTGCAGGGTATTGTACGCCCTCGAGATGCTCGCGTCCAGGCTGACATCGCCATAACTCTCCAGGAAGTCGAGACGCCGCTCGAGTTCGGAGAGAAAGAGATCAACCTGGAGATAATATGGTGGGATATCAGTATATAGTAGATCTGAGGGGTTACTCGTTGGGCTAACATCGAGTGCCGCGAGGGCAAAAAGAGGGTGGGTGTGTCCGAGAGAGGGAAAAAGGGGGCGAGGATCTTTGGGTGGACAGACCTTCAAGAGTAACTGCTCCTCGCCGTCTATGATGTGGTTTACAATCGACTTGCGCCGGTGGGGGAGAAACGATGAGTGTCGCCGTTTCCTTCTAGCCGGTTGCTGTTGGTTGGCGGGCTGGCTTCCAGAAGCCTGCGCAGTGCCATCATGGTCGGTAGAAGGAGAGCCGTGGTGGTTCAAGGGCGAAGCGCACGGCACATTTGGCGTAGCGAGATCCATGGTGACTTTGCCGGACTGCCAAGAAGGGCAGCGGGCTGGAAGTCAGATGCTGCTGCGGGCGACTCTTGAGTTTTGCGACTATGTTGGGTGGTGCTGAGGCAATCGATGGCTTCGCTCACAAGGGCGGGCGAAAGGAGGTGGCCACAGACAGCGGACTTGGGCGGCACGGGCAAAAATAATTGGCGCCAGAGCGGGCGGGAACAGACGCTCGCAGCAGCCTCGGCATGAGGGAGGGGAGGGGGGGGGGGGGGGGGCAAGCCCACTGGAGCGCGGAGGTGGGCCGCAGATGCTCAACAAATTGACCGCCTGCTGCTGACGCAAACTGGATTGGCCGCTGGACAGGCGGATAAAATCTTGCTGTGGATCGGAGATGGCGGCGGGCGCTTTGGGCTCCAAGCTGCTGGGGTTTCCAGGGGTGCAGCGCGTCAATGTTTGGGCCCAGACGGGAAGCTCGTCAATGCGGCCTTGCTAGTCGAGAGTCAGTGCATATGCGAGGGCTCTGCGCTGCTGGAGATGCAATATTTATGTTTGCCCAAATTCCGCCGATCAAGCCACGAGTGGCAAATAGACCAAAAGACTCAAAGTAGCAGGTCAATAGTGGATGGGAGAATATGTAAACATTGGGCTAATAAAAGCCAAATGGTAATAACACAGTTAGCCGGGACATTGATCTCGCTCCTCAGCCGAGGCCGACGTGCCGGCTTTACAAGGCGTTTGTCCTGCCATAACTTTGATGCTGTATGGAAGAGGCTTGACAGATACTGGGACTGACACGGGTCAGATCGAAATCCACGCAGTTTACAGCTTCAACGTCCCCTCACAAAAGCCCAGAGGTACATGCAGTCCATGCAGCTCTCCCCAACTAATATTCATCGGCTACCAATGAAAGAGAAATGGTATAGTAATTACCTACCTATTCAAACGGTAGATCAAAAAGAAGGGGTCATCCAGGACATTTGTTTGGGTCACAGGTTCGGTCGAGCGTCATCAGGCCACATGGGTCTGTCTGGCCGTTGTGCTTCCAAGAATCGCACTTGTAAGTGTGCATTGGCTCACTGAAACCTGTCGTAAGCATGAGGTGTTTGGGAAAACGGGATCCTGCTTGCCCACAGATCCAAACCCAACCGTGCTTCCTCGGTTATTGCCATCGTTAGCATGAGCATGTTTCCATATCGACAGAGCTAGTGAGCCAGGAGCATCCAATCCCGTTGACAGACCGATAGCCCGGGTTGGGCCAGTGCTTAGATCTGGCGCGAGATATTGTTTGGTCTCAAAGCTGATTGGATGCTCAGCAGTCATTGGTACTGTGAACTGAAGCACGGGCTTTTCCCAGGCGGGGGCACCACTGGCGGTTGGGATGGCAGAAGATCCCGACCGTGCGCCGATTGATTCGCCCACACATCGCTGCAAACAGAGCTGGGGGAGCTGATCAGCCTTGAACAGCTCAGGAACCGGCCAGGCCCTATTCAGCCTCTCCATTCTCTGCCTACTTATCCTCCCGTCGAACAAAAGACGAAAATTCGCCAACATGGGCACGGACGAGCTTGTCACCGACCCGAGCTTGCGCAGTCTCCTCGAGCAGTCGCAGAATGCCCGAGAACAGGCGCTGGCGTTTGTCGACCTGATAGCGCAGCAACAACAGGCCGGCTCCGAGCCCGCGGCAGTCGCCGAGATGGCAAAGTTGCAGAAGCAGCTAATTATGAATCTTGCGAACCTCCGCCGTCAGCACCGGGCTGCCATCTTTTCCGCGCGCACCACGAAGGCCGAGACGCTGAAGGCGCGCCAGGAGGTCGACACGCTCCACCTGCAGCTGCAGAATCTCTACTACGAGCAGCGTCATCTCGAGGGCGAAATCGCGTCTTGCGAGGACTACGAGTGCGTATACGCGCCAGCAATTGCCCGCCCATGTGCCCAGTCTCCGAGTTCCGGGCAAGAGTATCGCGGTCAATACAGCAGCTAACGGTCCCTACTGTAACGGTCCCTTAGTCACAAATACCGCCAACTGCCACTCATACCAGTCGAAGAGTTTCTCGCGCTGCATCCTGAACATGCGGATGCCGACGAGAATGACCTGATGGTCGCGCGAATCGAACACGAACGCAGCGAGAGGGAGAACCTGGAGAAGCAGCGACAAGATCTCCTGAAGCGCAAAGCCAAGCTGATCGCAGAGAACAAGAAGAGGAAAGATGACCTCGCAAATCTGGATAAAGACCTGGAGAAGTTCATCGATGTAAGATGCCCGGTATTTTCTGATCGTCACCATGTCATGGTGCGTCCTGGGACCAAGTTGGGCCAGTCAACTAACGCCCTTTTCACAGGCTGCAAAACCGATCGAGAAGACGTTCGAAAACGTTGTATGATCACCATGCCGACGAACCATATTCGGGACATGGTTTGTGGGCGGCGACCCTGGACGGCTGACTAGGAATGTTATGCAAGCTCCGCGTCTAACAGGGCCCATGGGGACGCACGATAATGGCGACATGATACCCAAGCTGAAGAGGGGCGGGCCAAGAGTCGAAAGGCGAGCATCGGGAGGAAAACACCAAGCTCGCCATCGCCGTCGCGAGACATGGCGACGGGAAGCAGGGCAATGCCGATACCCTGGCGAAGTACGCCAGGCTCAAAAAAAGAAAAATGCGTGACGGACCGGAAGTCACGAGCGTTGACCGGGAAGCGGGTCCGCATGGGTGGATTTGGGTTGCGGTCGGACTGGCGATACTCGGCGGTGAGGTAGTAGCTGAGTACTACCGGCGCGGCAACCTATCGTCGCTAAGCTCACCGCTCATGGAGCGCAGGCTGGGCGAAGGGCATGCCGCGTAGAGACGCATCTATGATACGATGGGTTAGGCGCCGTGGCCGTCCACACACACTACGACCCTCCAGACAACAAGAAACATACCTACCTAGGTAGTGTTGTAGATGCACGTCTAGCCACCACACGCAGGCTTCAAAACGGTCGATACGGTGGTGCATGGTGCATGGCAGAAGTGGGTTCCTACGGACAACCTGGTGGGTGTACTTTTGCCAACCCAATGAATCACCGCCATCTTGCCGCACACCAAGCCGGCTGCGAGGGCGGGTGACATGGCACGCATCTTTAACGAGGAACTAGTGCCGCAGCATGATGCAAAATACCACTTGCATGCTCCGCTTTTGCTAGACTGGATTGCAATTTTCTCTTTCTCTCGGGGGTTTTCTCTCGTCCCTTCGACGGCTCGCATTATTGTCTCTCTCCTGTCGCACAAACCTCGTCGCCCCCTCCCTCATGTGCCTCAAGAGCGGAAGCGAGTGGGGGTTTGCTGCATTCCGATCAGCTCACTCGGGCGTGTCGTCCCAGGCTATCCCGTCCAACGGCGTGTCACGCGCATGTGCTGCCCTGCCCTTGCAAAGCGATCTCCGAGCATCCGAGGATTTCCATTCGATTTGCGTTTGACGGCTACTGGCCTGGGGCTGCATCGGGTCGGAGCTTGGCTGGTAATGGATGCAGCTACCGCGTGCGGGATCTGGTTGCGATAAGATAAAAACCTGGAGCCTGCGATGGACCCGTGGGGCTCGCCGGCCATAGAACCCCCGAACGTCCGTCGAGTTCCCGGCTCCACCGGACCGCCCGCTAATGGGAGCTTCGCAATCTGCCAGCCACCCGAAATCACCCACGCCCACACCACCCACCACACTGCACACACATCACTTGCATGCACAGCACACCACACAGTCCTGCACAAGGCGGCCACCATCACAATGCACGGCTTCGTGCTGATGACCTCATTGACCGGCTGCCTAGCGGCTAGCTTTGGAAACAAAAACCTAATTCGTCAAGGAGAACGACCGGTAGGAACTTCGCGTTTATAAAGCTTCGATTCGTACACGGTACTTTGATGGTCGAAGTGGCGTCTGTGGTATCACAGAGCCGCCATCGCTGGCCGACAAATTTGTGCGCTTCGGCGCGTCGCAACCAGTCTCTTCGTTGCGACGGGCCTCGGCCTGTTGCGCTTTTTTTTTTTGGCATGCCGGCCCCAGGTTCGGCCGACGGGTTCGACTTCAGACCCGCTAGTCTGGGCCCCAGGCTAGACCCAAGCTAAGGCAAGCACCAAGCTTGGGGTCGTCGATCCGGTCTGGCTTTCTCGACTCTCACGGGCCTTTGGAGGCGCCGCTCGACAGCCACACTTCTGGGGGAGGGGGAGATTTCGCGTTTTCGGCGCGTGGAACAAATGCGAGATCCCAGCACGCATTCAACGAGTAAGAGGGCCATGCAAGGAACCTGTATCCCCTGACTGGCTCCCTCTGTGTCACCTCTCGATCAAAACGGTGGAAGCCCCGGTGACGACTGGGGTTTTCTTTTTCTTTTTGTCTTTCCCTTGCACTCTTTCTCGTTTAATTGCGGACCCGTCAGCAAGGCGATCGTAAGGGTGCGTCACAGGTACGGGCGGTTCCCAAAAGAGCGCTGGTCTGACAAGTGGGCTCCCTGGTACCCAGTACCAGCGCCAGCTCCCAACGAGAAATTGAGGTTGCCGTTCCAGCCAATGGGCATTGTCGGGCCCTCGTAGAAATGAGGCCAAGATATCATGCTAGGCCCAACAGATGCTAGGGCAGGACGGTAGGCATGTTATCAATCTCGCATTTCGCGGTGATAATATGAAAGTCAGCAGGAAAACTGGAACGACACAAACTTGGGGTCCGGCACACGACGCAATCTTTGCCCTTCAAGACAGCGACGGGCATGTACAATGACGGGAACTGCCCGCAATCCGCCAAACACTCCATGGAGCTGGCCGGCTCGAAGCAGCGGTGTCCACTCTCGCTGGCTAGCGCCGCTGAGCTAAAATATCTGCCGGCAGGAGAAAAAACATCAAGAAAACACAGCAGAAAAGGCGGCGGGGAGGATCGCATTCAACGGGGCTGGGAAGCCAAAAAGACAACACATATGCAGACTATAATAGTCCAGCCGAAGACGCTCACCGCATTGACATTGATCTTGGGCTTGACATTCGAGAACGACCTTGCTATGCAAACGGATATCCAGTTTCGGCACAAGCTCAAGCAGAAGGCGTGTGAGGCGGCGCACAGTGCACAGCCGTTTCCTGCATTTGGCTGGTAGGCATGAGAAGTTGGGCCGCACCGTTCAAAGGCAGGTGGAGGGGCCCCCTAGCTGGGCAAACTCACCGTTTTTCAATCACAATTTCCCTGGCACCCACTCAGACTGGGTATCCAAGAGCAATAGTGGAGGAATCCAGCGTAAGGAAAGAGAGGAACGATTCCCAAACAAGGGGAAAATTGAGTTCAATGAACATCGAGATTTAACACGGACACGCTACCACTGGCCCTTCTCGGAGCGTCCCGGTCGCCCAGGTTTCCGAGCCCGTGCTGGTGCTGTGCATTGCATCAGACTGGCACCCCCGAAATTCGCAACTGCCCAGTCGCGGTGGCAGACTCGCGCAAAAAATCCTTCGTACAATGCGTAACCGCGATGCACGTCGATGCACGTCGATGCTGACGGCAGGGACGACGTCGCGTTTGCTGTGCTCAGCCACACTTGGCCTGCGCAAATAGCAGTCGCCCTGCATGCCCCAACTCAGCTGCGCATCCATATTTGATCGCTTGCGCCCACCACTCAGCCCGCATCTCTGTGAGACTGCACCATGCCACCATGCTGCCCCTCCAGGCATCCAACCCAGCCAGCCCTCAGGCACAGCAGGCCAGGCGGTGCCAGGGGTTGTGCTGGGAGGACGCTAGACCTGCGAGTGGCTCAGGCAAGGCTGGTCGCTAAAATTGCACCATGACTGGGCTACTCCTCCGTTTCGTAGCCAAGGGAAGAAACGGAGGGTGCGTGTTGGGGCGCCGAGGGAAATAACGCATGTGGGGTACGGGTGGTTCCCTGGCACCAGCAGGAAATGGCAACGCAAGGCACCAACCGACCCGAAAAAAACGAACCCGCACGGCACGACTTTTGTGCCACGCACATACACCGTACGGTTGGATTGGCCTCATTGTTTCAAGGCCGATGCTGGCGGGGGGCTGCAGTTCATCGGCCGGGGCCATGCCTGTTGGCGTTGTTTCTCATTTCTGTCCTCTTCTTTTCTCGTCTATCCTTCCTTGGGCAGCGGGATGGTCGCTCGCGGTGAACGTCGCTCCCCGGCTAGAGGGTTTGAAACATGTCGACCCTCGCAAGATCGGGTCATGAAGCTAAATAAAGTGCGAGCATGCAGACAGTTCATCTGCCATCTGGTCTCTTGGGGTTTGTCGGCGCTCAGGCGCTGGTAACAGATGTGCTGCAGTGCCACATCACGTTTGGTTGCATCTCATACCGTACTTGGCGAAATGGCCGTCCACGTGCGCGGACACCGCGGGAAACTATCGGCACCATAGCGCGGGGAGCCTGACTTTTGACGGCGGACGGTGGATCGCATCGTCTGCGAGTACGTCTTGTATGTCCGCCCGTCGTGCTCGATTCGCTCGCCCACCTGCCAGACCATGCTCTCGGTAGACGCAGGACATTATACATGACGAGCCTCTGGTGACATATATAGTTGAGGGTAGATTGTGCTGCAGGCTGGGATCGGGGGCCACTGGGGCGGACAAGCTAGCAGCCGTCTGACGGGACGGGTACAACCTGGCATAGACGACGACTCCAGCTCGGCATATTCGAATTTCCCGGGTACGACCAAGTAGCAGCACCAAAGCTCGGGATGGCCAAATGCCCCGGCTCCGAATCACTCCACCCTTCAGATTTACCCACCTCTGTCGACATCGATTCGGCCAAGTGATGAGTGGTAGGTAGAGAGACGGATGGGCTCTGTAGTGTTTTCTTTGCGTCTCCATCGACGACGAGCCCACCGCCATTTCCGGGCGCCCCGATAAAAAAAAAAAAAACCTCGGGCCGGATTTCTCGGATGGTTGAGAGGATATAACAGCAATAGGCGTGAGAGCGGCTCCCAACTTCGCCATTGCTTGCTGACTGAGACGGGCGAATCGCGAGGGCTTTGTAATCCTGTCATTCTAGCGCGGGGAGCGGACACAGTATGGAAAAGCGTGGACATGCGGCGCAAAGATACGGTGGGCGGGCAGGCGGATCAAATGGCATAACGGTGGAGATCGCCCTGGAAACTGTAGACCCCTGCACAATCTCACCGTCCGCAGGCATTCCGGTTTGCGGCTTTGCTCGATGCAAAGCAGCTTCTCCACCCTGGCACAGTCAGGACCCAGAGCTCCAGCCTCAAAGCTGGCCGTCGATGAGCCTGATTGGCTGGCTGCCTCGAAACGTGCCAGACGAATTGGGCCTCTCGCGCACCCCCTTTTGTCTTTTGTACCAAGAACACCCCCGGCCCGCCCTCGAGAAGCACGTCCCTCGTCCGCTTGACTACCTGCACTTGTTCCCATCGCCTGTCCCTCCACCCATTGATTGCCTTGTGAATATCGCCCGACGCTAAAATTTCTCTCTGCTCAGTCTCCTTTTCTCTTCCTTCCACTCTTGTCAGTCTCTCCTTCCATCTCGATCCCACCCATAATCCCTCTTAATACCCCCCTCTCGCGCAGAACGACCGCCCACGGGTCTTTCCTCGACTCGTCCGCGCCTCTGCTTCTTTCCATCCATTTTCCTGGGCGTCCCATTTCTCGCGTCCGGAGCCCGCTTGGTGTTTGCTCGCGCTCGCCCTGCGATCCCGCGCCCGCTCCCCCCCGTCCAGCCACCTCGCCCACCACGGCCTGCGGGACCTCAACCACCGAGATCGCCTACTGAGAAGCGCCCGCTTCTCCCGCCGGTATCCTCATTCGCCATAGGCCCGTCTCCGCTTGCCGCACGACATACTCATCGCCGTCGCCCGGGTCAACTCAATCAACATCCACATTAAGCCGCAGTCGCCGCGATGGCGCTGTTCGCCTGGGCATCCCGGCGCGCTGGCGGCCTGCTGCTGATAGGCCTCATCCTCCTGAGCTACTACGTCGTCTCGCATGAGGCCGTCCGGGCACAGCATGCATACAAGTATCAGCAGCAGGACAACGTTAAAGCCGAACCGCTTCTCACCGAGGGCGCCGGCATCTGGACCTCCATCTGGGCTTACTACTGCCTCCTCATCCACGTTCTCGTTTTCAGCTTCTCGAGCCGCATCAATTGGTCGCTTTGGGACATCACCAGGGGCGTTCGCAAGGTCTCGCACAACAAGGCGCTGAAGGACTTCAAGTTCGCACACCGTCGCCGTGGCTCCGCCACTTCGCTTTCCAGCTCCGAGACTCTCACGTCCTCCCGGGCCTCGTCGACCTCGTGCAGCGAAGCTGGCGATCTCGACATCGAGTTTTGCACTGACGGCGACGTTGCTCCCGACCACGTCATCCACGCCATCATCATCCCCAACTACAAGGAGGAGGTCGATACTCTGAGGGAAACTCTGGAGGTTCTGGCCAGTCATCCGCAGGCCCGTAACTGCTACGATGTGAGTGATGAACTCGCTCTCTGGTGGCATGCGGCCTCTGGGAGGCGGTCTCTCATTCCGTCTGGAATCCCGCGCTCGGTCCACCACGGCGGTCTAGATGTCTTAGTAGTGGGCCCGTGCTGATTTGTTTTTGTTTAGGTTTACCTCGCTATGGAGCAGCGCGAGGCCAATGTCGAGCTGAAGGCCATGGGCTTGGTGCAGGAGTTCGTCAAGAAGTTCCGTTCCATTGACTTCACCATTCACCCCTCGGACATTCCCGGCGAGGCTGCCGGCAAGGGCAGCAACGTCGACTGGGCGGCCCGCAAACTCAGCGAGAGATACCCCCTGTCTGCTCGCAAAGATGTCCTGGTCACTGGTATTGATGGTAAGATTATGCTGGGTGATGTGGCAGTCGCATGCACTGTAGGTACTATGGAATGTTGGCTAACGTGTGCCTTTTCATCCAACAGCCGATAGCCACCTCTCCTCCAACTACTTCGCTTTGGCCACCAGCATGCATATTTCCAACCCCGAAACCGCCACAACAACCATGTACACCGCTCCCATCATCTTCGATCGCAATGCTCACAACGTTCCCGCCCTCGTCCGCGTTGCCGACATACTCTGGGCTGCGGGTGGTATTTCTGGCCTGTACACTGGCTCCACCATCGCCCCTCCGACTTCTGTTTACACCTGCAACATGGAATTGGTCGATCGCGTTGGCGGTTGGGACGTCGACAATGAGGCTATCGGCGAGGATCTCCACATGTACCTGAAGTGCTTTTTTGCTCTCAACGGGCACGTCACCACCAAGGTCATCATGGCTCCTGTCAGCCAAACCAACGTCACCGGAGGCGGTCATGGCCAAGGACTTTCCGGACTCTACAAGGACATCCGCGCTCGCTACAAGCAGGCTGAGCGGCACATGTGGGGTGCGCTTGACACCGGCTACGGTCTCAGGAAATGTGTTGAGCTTTTCAAGGAGAGGAAATACCTGGCGCGCGCCTTCAAGCCTCTGCACACTTCTCTGTAAGTCATGGATGGATCCCGGTCGAGTTGATGCATTGGCTCGCACTTTACTAATACTTGGCACCTCACCCCAGGGATACCGCCGATTCGTACGTTCCCCAGGAGGTCGACAAGCTTGACCCTGAGCAGCCTCTTGAAGCTGGCATCTTTTCCGATGTGACCCACGACACACTTGAGAAGCCCGACTGGGAGCGCACCTTCTATCTCCTCCACCGCCTCTTCGAGGCACACTGCCTCCCCGTTCACGCTACGATCCTCATTGTTTCCTCGACCCTCTTCCTCTGGCTCACCGAAGGCGCTGCCGACATTCACGGTATTGCTTGGATCTTCCCTGTCTGCAACTGGCTCCGCACCGCCGGATTTATGCAGGTTGCTCTCTATCTCTTCCTTTACGAGAGCTTCCACAGGACCTGCGTCGAGACCCGTGAGAAGGAGATGTCCGATGCCGGTCTTGCCAAGGGCATGAACTTCTCCAAGAGGGAGGTCAAGAGGAATTACATCGACTACTTCTTGGTGCCATTGGTGGCACCAATTTTCGGGTCGATCCCATGCATGTGGGCACAAATTTGCCATTTCTGGACCCTGGACTTAGTATACACCGTTAGCATGAAGGCGACAAGGCAACGAGCCAAGTCCATTGCCTTGGCCGCGAAGGTGTAAACAGGTCACCTTCGCGCGATTCTCTTTGTCTCTTCAGGTTTTCATTCGCTTGCACACTTTTTTTCTACTTCTCTATTGAACACCTTTTTCTCTAAGCCGGGAGCAACCGTTGGATCGGTCACCCCTTTTGCCTTTTTAAATCTTCTTTTTCCCACTTCGCTACTTTTGTGAAGACTCGATTTGAAGACCTTACAAGACGGCCTTTATTGATACCTGTTGTTTCACTACGAACCATTTCTTGAAGAGAGGGGAATCGCGAGGCTAAGTGTGTAAATAGAGGATATGATGTTGATATGCATGGCATGGCATCGGCATTTGGCATCTAGAACTGGGGGGATTCTGGCCTTGTTTTGCTTGCTTTGGGCTCAAGGAGTTCTCGGAACAATTACGCGGGCGGGCTACAGATGATATCCTCTCGCATCATTCGCTTACAGTTTATGGGGTTGGCGGCACCAACCTCTGGCACGGGGAGAACGGGGGACACGCACACGGACACGAGGATGACCTTCCGCAATGGCCGAGCCGCGGCCGAGGCGGCGGAAGACAGACGGGAGCGGGCGACCTATGTGTCTGGCGGGGGGCAAGGACTGGCCCTACTAGGCAGGCCAACGTGTCAAGGCCGCCAACCGCAAGCGACCGTCGCAGCGGTTGGGAGGCGCGACGCTCTCGTGTGCAGGGATGGCGCCCTGCTAATTACCAGCCCACTAATATCTAATCAATGTATCTACATGAGATGGCTAGTGGAAAGAGATGGGATCATGACGACGAGCCGAGATGGTGTGGAGGGCACGCAGAGACAAGAATTGCGTCTAGCGGCGGGCTGCACTGCACTTCTGTGTCGCGGACGATGACGCCCAGGGAGGGAAGGACGACTTTTTTGTGGCCGATGGGGTTGACAAGATGAGAGGATGGAGAGCATCGGGGGGACATTTGGAAAGACGGACGGAGGTGGTAAGCTGCTAGTCACTCGCTTGACCAATTCAGAGCCCGACTTGTCCCCGATTGAGCATGACATCACAGCCCTTGGATATGCACATGTTGATTCGTAGTTTGACTGGAGCCATCGTCTTGTATTCCTCGGGGGACGCGCGTCGACGGGTTCACCTTTATCATTCGCATAGCATCAGGGACATTTGTACATATGAGATAGGCTAGCAATTTGTGGTGTATTTTCTCGTGGGCAGTTGATGTATACGCCTGGTCTGGCTGTGTAGGTCGGTCGTCCCTACATTGTCAGGCTCAGCAGCCCCGAGGGGCGTCGGAGCTTAGCATTCAGGGTCAGCGCTAGGCAAAGAACTCACAAGCGATACTTCACCAACCAACCACAGAAATTGGTATCTTGGACCCAGGAGAGTCACACGGCGCCTTCTCACTCCGCGCTGAATCGGCACATATCGACGCCGTGGATAACTGTCTGTTCTCGAAGCCGCCGAGGTCCTTGAGAGAAGATGGATGTTTATATAAACTGCGGTCAATCGTCCAAAGGAAATGTGCTGGTAGAAGTCCCATAGTCCGAACATACGATACACGCTCGACTTTGTGAACCAACCTCCTGGGAAAGTCTCCTGAGGTCGGTCGACAGCATCATATCCTGCCTCCCAACATCAAAAGCTTCTAGTTGTCACACCCCAAAACCGCCAGCCGCCATGGGCAACCCCCGACCGACGGTCCGCGTGGGCGTCTTCATCCCCAAGGAGGCGCAGCTCCTCGACGCGGCCTGCGTCGACATCCTCGCTACGGCGGGGCACGACTACCTCTCCCTGTGCAAGGGCCTCGTGCCGCCGCACATCATCGACCTGGCCCCGACGGTCGAGGTCCTGTACGTGTCGCAGCTGCCCGCGGGCGCCGCCGTGCCGCTGACGGCCGGCGCGCGCCTCCTCGTCGACCGCCACCTCTCGAGCCCGGACGTGGCCCCCGGCACCCTCGACGTCGTCCTGGTGCCCGGCCCGGACCCGGCCGCGGCGCACGACGCCGTCGCGCTCGAGTGGCTGGCCGCCCACCACGCCGCGGCGGAAACTGGTGGCGGCCGCGGGACGGACGTGTTGTGCGTCTGCACCGGCATCTTTCTGTGCGGCGAGGCGGGCATCCTCAAGGGCCGCAGGGCGTGCGGGCCCCGCGGCATGCAGGACCTGCTGGCCAAGAGGTTTGAGGGCGTCACTTGGGTGGGAGAGGAGCTGCGGTGGGTTCGGGATGGGAATCTCTGGAGCAGTGGTATGTTTTTTTTCTCTTGCCATATACCGTCTGTCCTGCATATTCACCCTTATCGCCATCCACTTGTATAAGCCCAAATTACTGACGAGGCGACAAAAAAAGGCGGCATAACCAATGGCAATGATCTCGTTTCTGCCTACATCCGACAAAGCCCTCTCTTCCCAGGCCCCGTGGTCGAGATGGCCCTCATCATGGCCGATACCGGTGATCGACCACAAAAGTACGGCCAGAGCAAGCCCGTGTTCGTCATGTCAGTCCTCTGGACCCTCTTCCGGGGACTGGTCATGAGCATCAGGCGGCCAAAGTATACATAATGTGCTCATACAGGCCACAGGCATCCGTGGCCAAGGCGCGCATGATGGGCAGTCGTTTTGTTCCTCTTTGGGGTAGAATATCTGTACATATTGCCGGTTGAGAGTCTAGTTGTGGGATAATTTGACCTCATCCCGGTCTGGACTGCACCCTAATCGCCCTTGCCTGTTGTCGAGTATCATGTCGAACTGAATGAATAGAAGAAAGTCGACCTTGGATCTAGCAATTACTCTGCGAGCTGTCACCTCAGACTAGCTCGGCAAATACACACGAGGAATACATACTGTCACCGGCCAAGAACCCGTGGCAGATAGCGACGGCATCAGTACCCCTGGGCAGGGGGAGGCAGCCCGGCCCAGCCATTCTCGGCCAGGCCACCGCTACTCCCACCCGACTGCCCATCAACCCCCACAGCGCGACTCTGCCGCATCCCACGGACTTCATCCCCATACTCTACCACATCGCCACCCTCATCGTCACTCTCGACAAGCGGCCACGGCGAGATCTCCTCGAGGCTGAGGTCCGTCAGCCCGCCCGGTCCTCCTCCGCAGATTGCTCTCCTCCTGCCGCCGCCGCCGGCGGAGCCGTCGTACCTCCTCTCGGTCGTCTGGGTGTCGGGGATGCCGAGGCCAAAGGGGGCGAAGAGCGTGAGGGCGGCCATGAGGGCCATGATCCCCGAGAACACGGCTAGCATGATCCACAGCCCGCGCCCGCGCTCGTCATCGACGTGCCTCATCGACCTGGAGATGACCCGGGCAAGGATGGCGCCCACCTTCCCGCCCGCCGCCGCGACGCCGTAGCAGGTGCCCCGGAACTCGGTCGGGAAGACCTCGGCCGCGAGGACGAAAGTCAACGTGTTCGGCCCGAGGTTGAATAGGAACTGCGTCAGCGCGTACAGCACGACGCTGGCGTAGTGGCCGTCGCCCTCCCGGCCGTACGTCTGCGAGACAGTGATGGAGGCGGCCGCGAACAGGAGCGCCAGGGCGCCGCTCGTCCAGATGTAGAGCGTCCGGCGCTTGAACAGGCCCATGAGCGGTATGACGGCCAGGCTGCCGGTGATGGCGGCGGCGGACGTCATGTACAGCGTCCGCCCCGTGTTGAGTTGGAGTACCTCGTAGATATCCGCACCTGGTCTGCTCAGGTCCTCGTTCCAGGTTGGTAGGTCTCCTGGCTTCACCGTTGGTGTGCTGTTCATCAACAAGCCGGCGAGGGTACGGGGGCTATCCAGCCCCGTGCCGTAAAACTATGGGAATGGATATTGGAGTCAGCTCAAGCAAGCCCGGATATTTAGAAGGAAAAATTGGTGTTCTTTCGGGATTCTTTGGAATATTAAAGGATAGCCAGAGCTTTTCGAAGAAAGAAAAACAAAGCCGCTTACTGCTATGTCTAAAAGCAGCCACTGCGGTGTTAGGGGGGTGAGGCGCTTCCACCCCTGGCTCTTGCCAAAGAGATAGGTCCAAAAGGCGGAAGACCATGACGGCCTACCACCACCGCCTTCCTCGGCATCCGGCTCGTCCGAGTCGTCGGACGCGGCGTCCTGGGGCCGCGGCGAGGTGGAGCCGATCTTGATAACGGCGCCGAGGGCCTTGTTGAGGTCGCGCTTGATAGCCGAGTAGAAGCGCGGGGTCTCGGGGATGAAGATGCGGAGGCCGATGGCGAAGACGGCGGGCACGCCGGCGAGGCCGAGGACCATGCGCCAGATGCTGTCAACGGCGAGCTTTACCGAGGCATCGCCCCCATTGGCCATGGCCGGCGCCTGCAGGCTGTACGCATGGATGATGGCCCGGCCCAGGCCATAGGCGCAGACCCGGCCGATGCCTTGGGCCAGGAAGATGGCGGCGAGCATGGTGCCGCGCCAGGCCGTGGCCGTGAATTCCGAGGCGATAACTGCGCTCATTGGGTACTTGAGAGGGCAAATAAGCCGTCATGTCAGAAAAAAAAGGGGCCGCCTGTGTGGGGATTTGGGAAGGTAAATCACCTCTGCTCCTATGCCCAGCCCAAGAGTCGCCCTCCACCAAATAAGCGAGGCGTAGATATCCATGGAGGAGCTGCCGCTTATGGGGTCGACGTACCCCCGGCTCGAAAACGCGGCGCCGCCGATGGCCGCCAGCACGATGAGTAGCTCGAAGCCATACAGCGCGCTCCTGCCGAGCCTGTCGGCGACGTGCCCGAACCCGATCATGCCGACGACGGTGCCGCCGAGGGTCACCATGTCGAGCACCAGGTCGGCATCCTTCGGGAGCGCGCCGCCATCGCTATCCCTGCTCTCGGGCCCGTAAAGGTAGAACAGAGCCGGCGTGGTGATGTTGATGGCGATCAGGCTCCAGCTCGAGGCCAGGAAGCCCATAAAGGCGACGAGGTAGACTCGCCAGCTGAAGCCGATGCCGTCGAGGATGTTGAGAATCTGCCTCTCTCGGCGCCGTCGGTGCTGTGTCACAGCCCGGAAGTATCTAATCAGCTACTGCTTCTAGAAAGCTGCCATGGTGGCTTTTCAAGGTAACATACCCGCACATGCCTGATGTCTCCCTCGAGCTTCAGTGGCTCCCACCACTTGAAGACCTGCGAAACAGCTCTGGAGATCATTCTGCGGCTCTATCGATCAAGAGGAGCGTGATTTGTCGTCAAGAGCGAGTGTCTCGTAAGCGAGTGGGCGATCAGCGACAAGTAGTTTGGCTCATCTATTTGCCTCTCCCTCTGTCTCTCCTCTGGAGCAGCATAGCCCAGATCACGGAGACAGAGAGGATGAAGGGAGGACAAGAGGATGCGGCTATGTAAACAGCCCACACAATACAGATACGAACGAGGCTCAGCTCGTCGAATCCGGCCTGTTGCCGATAATTAATCATCACATGCAGGGACTTTCTGCTAAACTGGTTGCCCACACACCCTTCTCGGTCCAGACCGGAAGGGCTGGGCGTGGCTGCGCCCAAGCGACTCATCCGGGATGGAAGGGCAGACTCCCCTATTTCCTGTTGTGTAGCCATGTGAACGCAGCCCAGCCGTCCCGCCTCAGTCACGCCGCCCTCGAGGAGCCAGCTCCCTCGACCGAAATTCTGCTTGGAAACTCCTTCTTTTCCACTTCTGATCAGGGTCTCTTGGCCAGAGAAGAGGAGAGAGGATGTCTTTTTTGAATCTCTTGTCGATAGGGCTGGGGTCTGGGATCCGGGGTCCCGGGAGGGCTGGCCAGCAATAATTTCTTTTTTTTCTCCCCCAGGATTCGACGACCCATGCACGGCGTTTGCTGAGACGGTAATCGGCAACTCACTCGATTGGTCGCCTGGACAGATGTTGAACAGTTCATCGTCGTGGAGTTCGGGCGCTGCCCGCATGTTGTGGAGGAGTTGAAAAAAGGGGCCAACCAGAGGCCGCGGATGAAGCACGGGGTGGCCAGGGGTAGCTGTGAATACACCCCCAAAATACCTAAGCCCACCCCCTCCTTCACGAGAGGAGGGAGTGCTCGGGTGACATGGTTGCCGCTATGAAATGTCATGTTACGGTTCATCCCATCGCCTGCTGCCTGCTGCAACTGACAGAACTCGTTCGCGGACCTGCATAAGAGACCAAAAAAACCAGGTTAGCAGCACAGCAAAGGGTTCTCTCGTTGCTTTTCTTAGCCTCGGCGAATCGAAGACAGTCTAGACGGATGGGTTGTCAAAACAACGTGGACTCGGTAGCAGCCGGGGCTTGTTTGTTTAAGCTCTAGTCTTGGTGGCCGTGGCGGAGCTAGGCAGCACGACTTGTCCCCCCACATACCAGGGATCCGTTTGTTTGGGCCACCATGTCGGGCGTTGTTGAGATCATCGGCGCGGTCGCCGCCGGCGTCCAGATCACGGCCCAGATCGTCCGCATCTTCCGCACGGCCCGCAACGCCCTTCGCCAGGTTGAGCGCCTCCACCGCCTCCTCGAGGAGCTCGAGGGCAACCGGGAGCTGCTGAACGCGCTCTCCACAAAGGAAGGGGAGCGGAGCGCCAGGGCGATTTATGACCTGATCAACAACTGCCGCGACCTGATCGAGGAAAAGGCGGGCGCGAAGATGGCCCCGATAGACAAGGCGAGGAATTTCTTCTGGCCTGCCGAGAACGAGGAGTACCTCCGTAAGCACATTGACGAGATACGGCAGGAGATCATCAGCCTGGGCATCTGGCTCAACTTCGGATTAGGCAAGGGGGCACAAAGCCTGGTGCCCGTCGCAGATTTGATTTCTGGGCCGCCACGGGGTCTGAATGATACACTTTTCAGCGACGGCACAACCATTGTGTCCAGTCCAACTATTGGCCTTGGGGTTGTGGCCTCTCCTCAAGCCTCAGTAGCCCCGTCGAGTCCAGTCGTGTCGGGAGGACGAGCGCCTAGGAGGTCGACGACTTGTAAGTAGCCTCCACCTCTTCACATCCGAGGAGCCTTTGGTCTGGTACTAACCCAAGTTGTAGACTCGGGACCCACCGACTTGCCTACTGTCCTGTAAGTATCAGAACGCAGAGCGTGACTGTTTGTGATATAGACAACGGGGTCTAACAAGCTGGGCAGCACTCTTCAGCGCAGCGACGGGAAGCAATTCGTGGCCCCCATGGCCTTGGACCGGCTCAGCATCATGGAGCGTGACGAGTCCATCCGCACGATCGAGTACGAAGCGACAGGGGGTTCGAAAACCGGCCCGCTCCGAATCACCCACCGAATACCCCGCGGCACCATCCGGATAGAGGACAACGACCTCAACGACCTGTGTGTCTGCTTCCTCGACGCCCATGTCATCACCATCCAAAACTCCGAAGGATACCGGATCCACAGGATCCATGCCGAGTACAGCTTCCGGTCGGTCGAGTCTCGCGAGAGGTTTCTTTTAAAAGTCCGGGAGCGTGAGCTGCTGGGTCGGTTCACGGCCAAATGCATCCGCAAGGGAAACGGCCAGCAGATCCTGGCCCAGTCCAAGGTGGTTCGACTGTGGCGGAAGCTGCAGGAAGAGGGACACGCAGGAGTCAGACGGAGAATGACGCATGTGACGGTCTCGTTTCTGGGGAGAGACGAGAAGCAGTAAGCAAGCGGCACATTGGACAACTTCTTTTTGGCAACATGGCCCAGCTGACTCGGGTGGCAAACTCGGCAGGTACGAGGTGCCGCTGGCCGACTTTCACCGCCAGCCGCACCAACAAGGGAACGTAATAACGCTTATAAGCAAAGCAGACAGGGGCTCAGACGGCCTGCACCTGGAATTCTACCCGGCTCCCAGGTCTCCGGTCCCAAGCAGAGAAAGACAAAAGTCGAGCTGGAGGCCGTTCGGCAGCAGCACATCCCCGCCGAGTTCGCCCACCCTGACCACGCCTGCCCAGTCGGATGCCGACCGGTTCAAGGCGGTCTTCATGGAGAACCACCCTTCCACAGTGACCTGGACGCCGCTGCCGCCCATCAACGTCGACGAGACCGACTCGCTGAGCAAAGATGCCCACATCCAGGTCTTCAGCGCCCCAAACTGGGGGGCTCTGAGCTCGAGCGCTAGCAGCACGGCCGCCACCGCCTCCTCGGGCTCGAGCAACATCACCAGCTACACCATTGCCTCTTCGCGCCACAACAAGGATGTGGACGCTTACTCGACGTCGCCGGGCAGTCGAGGATTTCTTGCCGAGTTTGAGAACGCGCTCGAGCTGCGCCTCGGTTCAGAGAAGCAAGAGTTGAGGAGAGCCTGTGATAGTGATCGGAGATAAAACTGATTGACCTGCTTCTGTCTGGGCGGGGGGCACATCACAAAGAATATCTATGTGCCCATGCAGCTGATAAGAAGGGCAAAGGGGCACGTCGCTGGAGCAGGACGCCAGGCCCCGCCTGGTCCAGCCACATCCAGTGGAGACTCCGTGCTCCAGACCGCGGCTGCAATGATGGCGCGTGGGCAGCAGATGCTTTCATGGCCAGCACGGCCGCATACTCCTCCTTCCCGTTAGATGGCGACGACTGTAAACCCACGACTGACATCGATACGCTCACCGAAACGACGCAAAAGGAAAATGTGAGTGGAACACGATGCCGCCGATACCATTACGAAGAAGACCCCTGATGGCGAGGGATGGAGAAGCAGATGTCGATGATGGCCCCCACAATGATGGGGAGGAGGGGTTTGGAGGTAAAATCGAGTCTCATGGAAACTCGGCCTCGGACCCTTCGGACTTGAGGCTCGTGTTGCCGAAGTTTCCAAAGAGGGATGGAGCAGCACCAGCTCTGCAAGAACCTCAGAGGAGCAATGAGCACACCACAAAGCCGACCCAGACAACTTCCTAACTTTGCCCTCCAAAAGGCTTACTGTTTGGTGGGGATGATGATGATGGCGACTTGCCGTGGACGCTTCTTGGCTCGATACCCAGGGGCACAGCCATGGAAACCGTATAGAGGGGCCCAGAGAGAGGCCACGCCGGGGGATTTTGGTTACGGGGAAATCTGGGACCAAGGCAGATGGAGCCTTGGGGGTTTATGGGTTTGGCGTTACCCATTTTGTAGCCGAAGGTTGAGGATAGATCTAGATCGCCAGTCGACGAGCTGTCGAGGCACTAGTGGTTTAAGGAGTCGTCTTTAGACCTGGGCGTGTATATAATGTTAATCGACTTTAGTGGCTGAAAGGTCGACATCCTGGTATTAACTAGCCACAAACCCCGTCCGTGCCGTCCTCCAAGCAGCCTGAGCGGATCAGACGAGCGAAAAAACGACAACAGATCCACAATTACGCGAGACTGCGCAACCCCCGCACCGCACACAAATTTTCACCCACGGCAGAAAAAATCGGCTGCGGGCTGGACTCAAAAGCCCCTCCCAGAAGGCAGAGGCATCAAGGTCAGATGGCCGAGTTGGTTATGGCGTAGGATTAAGGTGTCTTCCACAGTCTTCCTATGGAGCAATCCGCGTGGGTTCGAGTCCCACTCTGATCAATTTTTTGCAACTGCTGTGGCATACTTCGTGATATTCCCTTTTGCCTCGCGTCGTCCACGTCGTTCGCCTTGTTCACATCCTGCTCTGGGTGCTTCCGCCTTTTTGTGAGGGTTCGTAACTTAAATATGAATGTCCTTCGCCATCGTACATATTACAAGCTGGGATAAGTGCCGACTGGACATGTATGTAGTTGTTCGCTTCCCTCCCTACTACATAGTGATAGACCTGAGTGGATAACCGTACGCGCGCCACGGACACGAGGGCCGCAGCACCCCTGCCTCGACCGCGTGAAGGCGGTGGACAGAGCCTCGGCCGACTTGATGGAGAACTCAAGCTGCAAAGCTGCAGTGACCTGCATTGTCTCCACTGCATAGACCCGTATTTGTTCCCGCAGGTTGCCTGGGTAGCTGGGATAAGGCGTTATCGGTGGGGTGCGACCCCGACTTTTCTTGCCTGGAGCGGAGGAAGAAAAAAAAAAAATCTCGACAGAGGCCGGAGCTAGGTTCCATGCAGCAAAATTTCCGCCGGGCAATCTTTTGAAAAAAAGTCGATCCTGTTCTCCCACTTTCAGGTCGCTCCGAACCACTCGCGCAAACTTCGTGGAGAGATTTGAATCACCCTCTCATTCATCCTTTCATCTTCTCCGCACGGCTTGTCGCAGAGCGCACGCCCATTTCCCTTTTCCCTTTTGTGATCGGCGCCACAACCGCAAATATGTCTCTTCTCCCCGCCGCTCTCTACGGCCTGAAGGTCCCGCCTGGCGAGATCGTCGTCGCTGCCGCCGGTGACTTCCCTGCGACGGTAAGTTTTCGTCCCTCTTCATGGGCCGACCGCCGATCTATTCATCCGGATGGAAACTACCAGCGCGTCTGAAGACCAAAATGCCATTCGAGACGGTACCTTGCGACTTGCATATATTTTTCAGCCACTGACCCGCTCGCGCATCAGATCCGCATCACCATGGCGGCTATCGACCCTACCGAGGAGCCTGAGGCGGACGAGGACGGCAAGGTTCCCCGCATTCCTCGTTCGACCCTCAAGATCCTCAAGGAGGCTGTTGGCGACGACTACGATGAGGACGACTCCTACCTGGAGGAGCTTCTGGCCAATGCCGACGAGGACGACTCGGACGATGATTCCGAAAAGGAGGAGGAGGCCAACGGCGGCCCCTCGGACCCCGCCAAGTCCAAGAAGGCGCGCAAGGAGGCCGCCATCAAGCAGCTGATCGCCGCCGCCCAGGCCGAGTCCGACTCTGACGAGGACATGGCCGACGGCGAGGCGAACGGCAAGTCCAAGAAGGGTAAGGAGCCTGCCACTGATGAGGATGACTCAGATGATGACGACTCGGAGCTTGGCGCCGACCTGGAGGACCACGTTCTTTGCACGCTGGATGTTGAGAGGGTAAGTGTTCCGTGACGACCTGGAGCGAGCTGTGCGCGTTGCTTGGATCTGGCGCTGACAAGCCTCTGTAGAACTTCCAACAACCCCTTGACATTGTTATTGGCGAACATGAGAAGTGCTACTTCGTCGTGAGCGGTACCCACTCAGTTCACCTGACTGGTAACTACGTCATGCCTCCGGATGACGACGAGGATGACGAGGACAGTGAGGATGATGATTATGACCTGCCGCCCGACATGGACGAGCTGCTTGGTGACGATGGGGATATCTCCAGCGACGATCTTGATGAGATCGACCAGGCCGAGCGCGTCAAGGAGATCGACACGGATGAGGAGGAGGCCCCCAAGCTCGTCAAGGTCAAGGACACCAAGAAGGGCAAGAAGCGCCCGGCCGAGGACGAGGCCGAGACCCTCGACGACCTCATTGCCAAGGATGCTGTCAAGGCCGACGCCGAGGTGAAGCTGAGCAAGAAGCAGCTGAAGAAGCTCAAGAACAACAAGGGCGAGGCTGTTGGAGCCGAGGAGAAGGCCAAGGACACCACGCCTGCCAAGGGCGACAAGAAGGTCCAGTTCGCAAAGAACCTTGAGCAGGGCCCTACCGGCTCAGCCGAGAAGGCCAAGCCCAACGGAAAGGCCACCATCGGTGTCAAGGTTGTTCAGGGCGTCACCATTGACGACCGCAAGCTTGGCCAGGGCAGGACTGCCAAGTCTGGTGACAAGGTTGGCATGAGGTACATTGGCAAGCTTCAGAACGGCAAGCAGTTTGATGGTTAGTGATGATCCAAGCCCCACCCCTCCGCCTTGTTCTGTCCGTTGACGTAGTGCTAACACCTGGTGCCATCACAGCGAACAAGAAGGGCCCGCCATTTACCTTCAAGCTGGGCAAGGGCGAGGTCATCAAGGGTTGGGATATTGGTGTTGCCGGCATGGCGGTCGGCGGAGAGCGTCGTCTGACCATCCCGGCGTCGCTTGCCTACGGCAGCTCTGATGTCCCCGGAATCCCCGGAAACAGCACGCTCATTTTCGACGTCAAGCTCGTGGAGATCAAGTAAACAGCCATGTCGTTCTCTGCCATCTTAGTTGGGCTTCCCTGGCTCACCCGATAATATCTCGCCTCCGGTCTGTTCGGACGGTTGTTCGACGCCCGAGGCAGCCTCTTCCCCTGAAACATTCTCTTGCTCGACGATGCAAGTTTCTTTTCCGACCTGCACCCGGTCTGCGAGGATCCAAGCCGAGCCCGGCCTGCGGTAGCAGATCTGTATGAGGGATGACGATTATTAACGTTGCATTTGTCTGGCGTTATAAAAGTCTTGGTGGATTTCCGAGGAACTCGTACCATTTCCTGAATTTCCTTGATTCGTTTTCTTTGCTGTTAGATAATTCCAGGGTCAATGTACGCTTTTGAGGTGGGATAGCTCCAGCATGCACTGCGGCTACTCTATGATGTGGGTGTGCATGTTAGTCGGTCTCCAGGGTAGAGAGTCCTAAAATCGACTGTTTGGGTTGATTTTATCACTCCTTACCCTTTGTGTGTCAATGACGTTTGTCGCTCCCTTGCGGATCACCTTTTGCTGATTCCCTTGTATCCAATGCTGGAAGTCACCTTGGGAAGGGTACTTACTTACCCTAGGTACCTTGGGTATCGTTACCACCAGTCAGGTTCCCTTTTGGGGTCCAGTTCGCCGGGCTGGACGAAGTGATGGGTGGCACCTGCTCTTGTGTCGGGGTGCCTTCCTATTGAGGGTGCCTTCCGCGGCTCAGAGAGACCTCCCGTCGTCATTGTTTGTGCCATGGATCCTGGAGAGATTTTCCCCCTCACCCAACGGCTTGTCAAGATCTGACTGTCACCCCCAGCCTCGGTCGTCTCATCTGTTGTGCATTCTAGCCGGCATACTTTGTAGACTCCAGTCTATCATCATTCGTTGCTCACAAGTTCGCTCTTCTGCCGCTATATAGCAGCATTACATAGACAAGACATCATATCCCAGACGCCTTTCGCGCCGGCATTTTCATGACCTGCATTTCTAACTCGTATCGAAACCCCTGCTCTTCTCACTCGAAGCCGAGCTCTAGACGATGAAGAGAGAACACAGCCATGGAAAGGGGAAGGGAGAGGCATGCGACACCCCCTTGATGGGTCGTGATGATCTCGGTGGCGAGGGCGCCATGTACCACTACCATACGCCGTCTTCAAACAATGCTGAATGCTGCTCTCCGCCCGCAAAGGTTCAGAGGACGGGGTCCAAAGTCACGTCAGCTCTGCGTGCACTGACTAACAGGAGTGAGCGTCACTCTCTACCCTTGTTTTTATGCCTCTGCGGACTCCCAGAGAAAACTAACTGGGTGGCCCGATGCCCAACACAGCCTCGAGTACCTCGGTAATGGTCGAACCCCCATACACCCCGGTGCCGTCTCCTACCCATCGGGGGCATGTGGCAAAGGCCGTAGCGGCAGGCCAGGGCTTTGTCAACAAGGTTTCATCATCGATATTCAAGTCGGCCATGGAGCCGACTGTCGTACACAGGAGCAAGCACAAGTCTAGGCCATCCATCACCTCACTTGAAAACAGCTCGATGAGGTATCTGGACAAGACGACTCCTGCGGCATCCTCGTCAGCAGCCACCTCGGCAACCACGCAGGTGCCCCAAACCAGCACGAATACAGACGCCAATACCGCTTCGAGCACACGCAGCTCGCAGCTCTTGTCGCCGTACGACTCGACGGGCAAGACGTCACTGGACTCCAAGTTCTCAGGGTCGGCCAAGTCCAAGGACCGAGAAAAGAACGCAAGCGCACTGTCGACAGTGACGGCAGAGAGGAAGGACAAGAAGCCGACGGGCAAGAGGCGGATTCCCCGGACGCGTTCCAGCCCCGAGTCCACCAATCTGACCCCTATCCAGGAGACAGACTTGGACCAGTCAACAGCAACGGTCGTGACAGTCGAGCGGGCAGCGGCGGCCAAGGTCTACCTTGAGACATTCTACCACAATCTTTGGAGCCAGCCGACACCTCGATCGATGCGAAGGCGCTTTCTCGAGGGCGATCTATACCGTGCGGCCAAGGAACAGGCGCTAGCCCCAGGCGAGGGGGATGCCCTGAGGCTGTCCTTCTACCGCGATGAGTCGGACTATCTGCGCGAGATGCGCGTCATCAAGACCCAGAGCATGCGCGCTCTCAGCTCCGACTGCCGGGGGGTGCCCCGCGAGTCCGACTACGATGTACTGAAGATACTGGGGAAAGGAAGTTTTGGGGTTGTACGTCTGGTCCGGGAGAAGTCCAGAGATGACGACAGAGTGCAGACACGACAGCGGCGGAGGCAGAAGCAGGTGTACGCCATGAAGGTGATCCGCAAGTCGGCCATGCTTCGGACTTGCCAGGAAGGCCACCTACGGGCGGAGCGGGACTTCTTGGTTAGGTCCGAAGGCTCGAGCTGGATCGTGCCGCTGATGGCGGCCTTCCAGGACACGGCGAACCTGTATCTCGTCATGGAGTACATGCCTGGGGGAGACTTCCTGGGGTTGCTGATCAGGGAGAACGTGCTGCACGAGACTGTGGCGCGCTTCTACGCGGCCGAGATGGTGCTCTGCGTCGAGGCCGCACATGCTCTGCACTGCATACACCGCGACATCAAGCCCGACAACTTCCTCATCTCGGCGTCGGGGCACTTGCGCATCAGCGACTTTGGGCTCGCCTTTGATGGGCACTGGTCGCACGACACGGCCTACTTCAGCAGCCACCGCTACTCGCTCGTGAATCGCCTGGGCATCAAGGTTGATGGCGATGAGCAGGACCAGCGCGATGGATCCAGGACGAGGCTGAACATGAAGTGGACCGCGGGTCTGATGACAGGCATGGAGAAGCACGAGCGCCAACGCGCTGGTGGCGAGAAGGGTGACGAGCTTGCAGCAGCGTCGACATCGCCTGGAGAGAAGCTCCTGGACTGGCGCAACCGGTGCGGCAACCGTACGTGGGCGACGAGTGTGGTGGGCACGAGCCAGTACATGGCGCCCGAAGTGGTCAAGGGCGAGCACTACGACGCACGGTGCGACTGGTGGAGCGTGGGTGTGATCCTGTACGAGTGCCTGTACGGGCACACGCCGTTTCTGAGCGAGGACGGCCGGCACCAGACCAAGCAGAACATTCTGAACCACCACCAGACCTTTGCGTTCCCGCACCAGCCCGGCGTCTCGCAGCGGTGCCAGCATCTCATCATGTCGCTCATCACAGACAAGCAGAACCGGTTGTGTTCGCGCCGCTACATGTTCAAGGACGTGGCGGCAGGATCCCATCCGGCGGCAACGGCGGCGTCGTCCGGAGTCAAGTTTGCCAACGGCGGCGGCAGCGGGCATGGGGACTTTGCTGACAGGTTTGTGTTTGCCTACGACGGCGAGGACATCAAGGCGCACAAGTGGTTCCGCGGGGTGCCATGGGAGCGGCTGCACACGCTGGAGCCTCCGTTTGTGCCGCATATCCGCGGCATCGACGACACGCACTACTTTGAAGACGACGAGGAGCCCGTCAGCGACTGGTCATCTACCCAGCCGTCCACCGAGGACGGTGGTGTCAATGGAGACGGGGCCGCGGATGCTGCCGACGACGGCGGCGGCGCGGGAAAGGGGGTCGAGAAGCCACGGCTGGCGGCGCTAACGCGGCAGCAGGCGCGCGAGGCCGAGATGGCGGTGTTCCTGCGCGGGTTCCGGAGCAGCATCCAGCGCATGGCGCGACAGTGGGTGGCGCTGCCTTACGACTCGCTGCGGCTGCGCAACATCGACTATGCCATCGAGCAGCTGCCGGGCCTGACTCCCGACGAGCGCGAGGGCCTCCGGGGATTCGTGCGCTGCTACGGGCGCAAGGAGAGGAAACGGCCGCGCGACAAGCTGCTGAGGGACCGCGCGACCAAGGGCGTGGTGCTCGAGCTGCGCAAGCGCAGTGCCTTTTTGGGCTACACGTGGCGCCGCAGACGCACCGGCGTGCACGACGCCCAGAGGGCTGCTTTGAATGCGGCGACAGCTGCTGCCGCCGCTGCCAACGCTGCCGAGGCAGGGAGGACGGCGGCGGCGGCGGCGGCGGCGGACATGGGCTCTGACGGATTTGTTGCCATGAAGGCGCTGCACCACCGGGGGAAAATGTACTGAGAGGCAGAGTCCTGGGAAGAACTTGCTTGAAGGAGGGAAGGTGACACCAGGAGGGAAGCACTATGGGTGGAGGGACGTGTTGTTGATGTGGGATGACAACGGCATGTGTTGTTGTTGTAGTAGTAGCAGGATTACGGAGATCAAAACGGTCAAACGAACTAGGTAGGCGTTTAGCTAGGCAGAATTACAGTATATCATTACTATGGAGGTGGGGAATCATGGTTGCTTGCGCATGGTATCATTGGGTTAATATACGACAGGAAAAAGAAAATGGCAAAACAAATGCAGAGACTGCATGGCCAGAAGAACCTTGACACCAAATAAAAGATTGATATGGTAGGCAAAGTCACATAAGGGGACAGGTCACCAGGCTTTGCCGATGGCAGAAGGGGTGGTAAAGGATGAAACGGCAAAGCTCTGCTGCGTCAGCCTGCTCGTGGCGACGGCGGCCGAGGTGGCAGCAGTAGCGACAGCGGCGGCCCTGGCGTTGGCCACCTCCCACTCGAACTCGCGCAGGGCCCGGAGCTCCGAGGGGATGAAGAGGAGGCCGACGATGCCCTCGAGCGCGCCGAGGCAGAGGGCCAGGCCGCCGACGAGCACGAGGACGAAGGAGACGTAGGACGCGTGCTGGACGGGCACGAACCAGACGGCCACGAGGCAGCCGACCCACGTCAGGACGCCCGTGACGAAGCGCACGGTGCGCCAGAACATGGACATCTCCTCGCGCTCGAAGCAGGCGTCGGCCAGCTCCAGCAGCTCGTCGTAGTCCCGCGTCGCTGCTCGTTGCTTCTCCTCCAGACGCTGGCCTCCCGACATGGCGGCGGCGGCCGCCGCAGTTGCGGTTGTTGTTGGCTGTAGTGGTGCTGCTCCCGGGTGGTCGCGCTCGGCCCCCGTCGGCTCGCTCGCTGTCCTGGCGTGGCCTGGCGCGTTGGTAGAGAGGTGGCCGCCCGCGGAGGATTCCTGGCCGGCGGTCGCTTGGTCGGGGGAAGTGATGGACGGCCTGGGTGGCTGATCGCCCTCGCCCTCGACGGACTCGAGGATGGAAGGGGCAGGGCTCTGGAGGTATGTGCCCCGGGTGACGCGTATCGTGCGGCTGTCGTCCATGTCGCTGACAGAATGGGCGGCGGCGGCGCCTCTCTTGCGCGGCTTCATGGCCGCGATGGAGAAGAGGCTAGACCCGCGCCTGGACACCGACTTCTCGGGCGAGAGGGCGGGGCCGGCGGCCGCCAGGGCCGCCTCGCTGTTCCTGAAGCCGAAGCCGTGGCCGGCGCCGGCGCCAAAGGCTCCGCCGCCTAGCACGCTCTTCCGGTTCCTCGACCCGGCCCCGTCGTCGGCCGGGGTCCTGGGCCGAAACTCGAGCGTAACGTCGACGGAGAAGTGATCGCTGAGAGAGCAGCCCAGGACGCGGTGGCGCGCGACCATGCCGACGGCAGCGGACCGGACACCCCACTCGCCGCCCAGCAGGTCCCGGTCACCGGTCCCGGCAAACACGTAGTCTATCCTGCGGGCCTTGGCGTCCGGGCAGCTGGGGTGGATGCCCGGGTCCTCCTCCCAGGCGGCCACGACGCGTGGGCGCTCGATGGCCAGGTTGCTGGTGGTGGCGCGCAGGTCGCTCACCTCGACGAGGCTCATGTGGCGGCTGGCCTTGCGCGTGAGCGCCTTCTTGCGGGTCGCGCCGCTGCCGCCCGACTCCGCCACGCGCGGCGGGGCGCCCAGGCGGCGCTGGCGCGAACAACTCCAGCCCCATGTGTTGTAGGCGCTGTCCGAGGTGACGCCGTTGACGTTGAGGTTACGGTCGGCGGTCGGGATGGTGCCGCTGATGTTTCCGTTGCTGGCGTCGTCGCCGTGCACGGCCTGCCAAGCGTCCATCACGGGGGCCTCGGAGAGAACGAGGCGATGGGGCAGCGACTTCGGAGGGGCGTTCAGGTCGCCGAGGCCGATGACGAGGTGGCCGCGGTCGGCGGCGGCGCGGAGCAGCTTGGCAAAGTGCCAGGCCTGGGCAGCCCGGTGAGGCGCGTACTGGTCATGATCGGGTTCGCTGTACGCGGCATGTGTGTGCGTGTTGAAGACCTCGATGATGTGGTGGCGCGCCGGGCCGTAGCGTATGCGAGCATAGGCGACGCCCTTGGCGGCGAACCAGTCACCCTTCGTGATGGCCGTCGGGTGGCCGTTGAGCGGGAAGGCATGCAGGCTGGTGTCCTCGATGGGCCAGCGAGACAGGATGACGAGGCCGGAGCCCACAACGCCACCGTGGAATAGTTTGCCATAGGGCAGGACGGCCCGGGTCTCGAGCCGGATGCTCTCGTAGTCGGTCTCGCTCCAGACCTCCTGCAGGGCCACGATAGCAGGCGCCGCGATGGCGAGGCGGCGCCCGATCTCGGCTATCCGCTGGGCCCTCCACTTGGAGATGAAGCGGAGGCCCCAGCAGTTGAGCGTGACGATACTGATTTCGGTTGGTAGCTCGTCCATCGTGACGTGTGGTTATGACTGTGCCTGTGTTCGCCCTGTCTGGTGGCTGCGAGAGCACGCACACGGGTAGCACACGGACACGCACCAGCTCCCTGCTAGCTCCTCGACAGTCTAAAACCCCGTCAGAAGCCGAGGTAGTCAAGAGGCAGTTGGCGGCAGGTGGTGTGGTGGTGTGTAAGGAGTGAAGATGGAGAAGCAGGAGAGAAGAAACCAAGAACGACAAGAAGATGGAGAGACAGCAATGAACACAGACACAGATACAGACACGGCCGGTAAACAGCCGAACGAACCCCTTAAACTCGGGTCAGGAACCATACCCAAGAAGAAGGATTCGCTTCCAGGATCCTGGCCAGTGGTAGACCTGACCTGACAGGGCCACAGGCCCTACAACAGGCCTTGCGTAATACCTACACAGTAATACCAGGGATCGCAGAACACGGGGGAGCGAGCAGCACAACGGCACATGGTGGTTCGTCGCTTCACATGGGCGACTGGTACGCAATCGTCGGGGTAAACAAAACAAATCACAGGCCAGCGGGCCTCTGAACAAAGGAAAAAAGGAAAGCACGACGTCAAATCGGAATTGAATGCGACGCTAAACATCACACCTGTCCTACGTCACTCCACTTTGACCGGCGATTTGGGTGGAGTCCCGCAAATTACCTTCTTTGCAGCTTCGCCATTCAGCAGCCATCCCTGCATTTTCCCGGCCTGCGAACTTGCTGCCGCAGCACCCAACATGCGCCATCACACACGTGGGCTCTACACAGGGGGTCCAGTAAAAGGCTCAGGCAGCCCAGACTCAGGCCCACCCAAGTGCTCGCCCTGGCAGTTGACATGGGGGAGCTTTGTTCGTTGCCGACCGCCCTGGCAGAATTCAATCCTCCGACGCACGCGTGCTCCCGACACAGCCCGCCCAAGGCCCACGCGACGGACTGACTGCCTGCCTGCCGACTGTTTCCTTTGCATGGAAGCCGGCAAAAGCCGACAAGAGCCGACGTTGCGAGGGGCTGTTTGCCTGGTTGGCGTGACGCTTCCGTTACTTGCTCTGTCAAAGCAAATTTGGGGCAGCCCACAAGAACCAACGACGCTGCTCTCTGAGCTAAACCGCCACAGCTAAACCGCCACCATGGCGGGCCCGGCCGCTGGCACCCCCGCCGCTGAGCCCCCGTCGAAGCGACGCAGGGTGTTGCGTGATGGCAAGCAGCAGCCGCATGACGACGACGATGCCCGCTCCTCGCCCGACCCTCTCACCCGAGACGACGAAGCCTTCACCCCGCGCCGGCTGTCCATCAGAAACCCGAAACCACCACCCGCCCACGACAAGAATACCATCCCGTCCGCCGTCTCTGTGCCGCCCTCCAAAACCCGATCACCAGACTCGTCGCCATCACCCTTGAGGTCTGCCCGGCCGACATCAAGGTCCGGGCCCGGGTTGAGGCCTCAGAGTCCATCCCTGTCGAGGACCCGCTCCCGCTCGCGCTCGCCACACTCAAGATCCTCATCATCGTCGCCGGATCGTCGATCTCCGTCAAGGTCAAGGTCACGGTCAAGGTCGGTTTCGAGATCTCGGCGCATAGGGGACCACTCCTCGGCCTCCCGCTCTCCCTCTCGCTCCCGCTCCCGCTCCCGCTCGCCAACCTCTCGTTCCCGTACCCGCTCCCACTTGGGGTCGCCATCCCCCTATAGGTCCCGCTCCGGATCCAGCTCCCACTCTCCCTATCGCTCCCCGCCGGATGAAGATGTCCTCCAGGCGCAATTATTGCAGCAGCAACAGCAGAAGTCGCCGAATCCCGAGCCGGCCGAGGTCAAGATCCGGTACCGCCCGAGGCTCGAGCTGAAGGGCCATATGCAACCCATCTCACAGGTACGCATCTCGCCAGACGGACGCTGGATCGCCTCGGCGTCAGCCGACGGCACCGCCCGCGTGTGGGATGCCGTCTCGGGCGCCCATATCGATACCCTCGTCGGCCACATGGCCGGCGTCTCGTGCCTTGCCTGGAGTCCAGACTCGGGCACCCTCGCCACGGGGTCCGACGACAAGGCCATCCGCCTGTGGGACCGTACCAGCGCCGAGCCCGCCCACGGCGTTGACGTCGATGGGGACGAGGACGAGGATGAGGATGACACCAGACGTGGGCGGGCACGTGCCACCAACGGTGCCAGGAGGAAGGAAGCCAGTACCGGGCCCTCCGCCGCTGCCGCCGTTGCTCGTGGCTCCCAGCGCCCGCTGCTGGGTCATCACAACTACGTCTACTGCCTTGCATTTTCACCAAAGGGTAACATCCTCGCCAGCGGGAGCTACGACGAGGCCGTCTTCCTCTGGGATGTTAGGGCTGGGCGTCTTATGCGGAGCCTGCCCGCTCACAGCGACCCCGTCAGTGGCATTGACTTTTGTCGTGATGGAACTCTCGTCGTTAGCTGCTCCACCGACGGGCTCATGTACGTTGTATACATCCTTTTCCCTGCATGCCTGAAACTTGCCCAGTGATCTAACTTGCTACCACCACAGCCGCATTTGGGACACATCGACAGGCCAATGTCTTCGTACGCTCGTGCACGAAGATAACCCGGCCGTGAGCAGCGTGTGCTTCTCGCCCAATGGACGATACGTTTTGGCTTTTAATCTGGACAGCTGCATCCGCATGTGGGACTATATAACCCTACCCTCAACTGTTAAAAAGACATATCAAGGTCACTTGAACACAGGCTTCAGCATCGGCGGCTGCTTTGGCGCCGTCGGAAAGGGCGACGAGAACACTGACGACAACTACCGTGCGCCAAACGATGGGGCCGATCTAGTCGACGACGAAGAAGGTGATGACGGCGACGATGATGTCGACGTCCTAGGGGACGAAGACGACATCGGCAGCCGGCTAGGCTTGCGCCACCGCCTGAACCGGAGGAACCGGAGGAAGCGGCGGGGGCCGTCGGGGCAGCAGGCCCTCGTGGCTAGCGCGAGTGAGGACGGCGACGTTCTGCTCTGGGACGTCAGCAGCAAGGAGGTTGTGCAGCGCATCACCGCCGCGCACGACGGCGTCTGTTTCTGGGTTGACATTGTCGGCGACACCATGGTCAGCGCCGGTAAGGACGGCCGCATCGTCGTCTACCACAACGGCAGGGCCGCGAGGCGGCAGAAGCCCGCCTCCGGCACCGAGCAAGCCGAAGAGACGGCGGTTGAGAAGCAGCAGGAGGACCAGGTCATGACTAATGGCGCAAACAACGGCGGCGACGCCGAGCACGCGGTCGACGACGGCGCCATGGAAATCGACGACGCAGACATACAGGCTGCGCTGGCCAAGGAAGCAGACGCCCTTGCGGCATGAGATCGCATTTTTATGATCTACGCCGGGGAATCAATGACCCGTTTCACAAGTAGCATAGCGTGCAGTCGTATTTGGGGCCCTAATACACCGATAGCATCCACCTACCACAATGATACCCCATCTTGAACGAAAGTGAAGCCAAGGAACCTCGTTTCCAGACTCCAAAAAGCTTTGGCCTATTTCGGTGATCTACCTCGTCTTGCAAAGTCGGATGCTGTATAGATACTGAAGAAAAAAAAGATGGATCGGTTTGTTCTATCATCCATCAGGGTAAGTGAAGATAACCCGTTTCTACCCGCCCGTGTCGTATAGCATCATACCGCCGTCGTTTGTAGATGGGATGCTATATAGCATAGCCCAAAAAACATGCCATCTTCGATGATGGCACACAAGAGGAAGGAAAAGGGGGGAAGGAAGAGCGAGGAAGAAAAAAAAGGGATTAAAGAGATACAGAGCTATATGGTCTCCCAGCCGCCATTGTTGATGTCCGCCTCGAGCTTCCGGGCGATGAAGCTGGGGATACCCTGGCCGAGCCAGAGGCTGCGCAGCATCGAGTCGTAGCGCTTCTGGTTGAGGAAGAGCTGCCGGCCGTGGCGCAGGCCCATGTCCATCTCGCCGTATTTGTCGATGAAGGGCGCGGGGCCCCAGGAGCCCCCGGGGCCGTGGAGGTAAAAGACGGAGCACTTGCGGATGTTGATGAACAGGCCGACGTTCTTCTGGCACCTGGTGTTGCGGGGGAGGAAGAGAGAACAGGTTAGTAAATTATAGACATGTAAAGAAGGAGAAGGGAAAAAGAAAAAAACAATACTCACTTTCTCATGTGCTGCTGGCAGCCCCCAATGCGCTTGACGCTCCCGTTCCTGCCCTCGCCGATCCGCTCCTCCTTAAGGCAGCAGATGGCCTGGCTGCAAAAGACCTCGCCGCAGAGCAGGCAGATGGACGCGTCCGACACGTCCTTGCCCGTCGTGGGGCAGCGGCTGTTTGAGCACTGCTCGATCAGGTGGTCAAAGTTCTTGGGCAGGCCCACGAGCTCGAAGATGGCCGGGTGGCTCACGAGCGCGCTTGACGGTAAGCTGGGCTTGCGCGGGTGCAGCACGTCGTGCCGTATCCAGCCGTGCACCAGCTGCTGCGTCGCCTGCACCGGCCAGCCGCACCGCTCGCCCGAGCCGTCGCCGCCCATGCCGTCGCTGCCCTGAGCGCTGCCACCGCCGCCGCCGCCGAGGGCCGCGCACATTTCGTCAAACGAGGGCACCCGAAGCGCCTCAGTCAGCCTATCCAGCTCCTCCAGCTCTGGGCTTGGCGACACGTGGCTGTTGAAGTCGACGCCGAAGCGAACGTAGAGCAACACGACACACTTGCGCAGGAACGCCAGGGCGTAGCGGCGCACAAACGAGTAGTAGTCCGCCAGTGAGGTGAAGCCGGGCTGGTCGAAGCCGCGGTTCTCGCCTAGGCTGTCGCGCGCCAGGATGGACACGTCCATGATGGTGCTCGGGGCGCCGGCGCGCGTGCGGGTTGTCATGTCCAGCTCGACGACACCGAGGCAGAAGGACGCAAAGTTGCGCAGGGCCGGGTCGTCCGTCTGCGGATCCACGAGCGGCGAGATCCAGGCCTGGGTCGGCATGTTGCGGCCCATATGGTAGACCACCTTTGTGATCTCGGCCAGGTAGCACAGCCTCATCAGGTGCGCAATCTCCAACTTCTGCATGCGCATGACGCCAAACACGCTCTCGCACAGGAACACGAACGGGTCCATGGCCAGCAGCGGCGGGTAGCTGTCGATGGGCCGCCGCGAGTTGCTGGTCTCGTGGCCTAGGTACTGGCCCATGAAGAGCTGGCAGTGCTGCCGCTCGCTGTCTTTGCGGTACTCTGCATCCACCCGGTTCTCGCCCGCGAGCTTCTGCGCGCCCACCGAGATGTACGAGTCCACTGTCTCGGCCAGGATCCGCAGGTGCGTCAACACCTGCTCCGGTATCTTGTCCAGCAGCGTCAGCCCGTATTCGGTGTCGGTGCCCCGCTGTGCGATCTCAACCGCCGAGATGGAGTAGCCGACCGCTCGCGCCAGAACGTCGCTAGCGCCCAGCTCGATCGAGCTGTCGTCCGAAATGTCCGGTATATGATTCGACGCTATCTTGTTGGTCCTAAGAGTATCAAGGAGGCGCCGGTAAACCGCGATGAGCTCCTTCAGCATGTCGCCGGCAGCCTCGGGCGCAGAGCCTACCTGGCGTGGAGACTCGGCTGCCGCCGCCGCCGCCGCCGCCGCCGCCGCCGCAGTCGGCCCAGGAGCAAAGAAGCGGGCAAGGCCCCCAACGCCTGGTATCCGGGATGATAGTCCTGCCAGGCCACCGATCGGCAACTCCCACGCTTCGACAATCAACTGGGAAGATTTTTCGGCCAGATCCCTGAGGAGCACAGTTTGCGTGTAGTTCCTGAACGAGAGCTGAACCTGGTCGTGTGGCCGCATCGCTGAGAGTGCGTAGTACGGGCTCGACGAGGTCTGGTCCACGAGAAAGGAGGCGAACGAGCGGGTGGGGTGCAGAGCGCCAGGGTACGAGTCCTCATGACCCTTCCAGATGATGGGCAGGAAGGCGTTACCGAGCGCTTTGCACAGCGGGCACACGAACTCGAGCCGATCCGTGTTCTCGGGGTGCTTCCGGGCGATCTGGTGCGTGTGGCGGGCGACGGTGGCCTTGAAGTACATCTCGAAACAGGCGTAGTGCATGATGTGGCCGCAGCCTGTCGACACGGGACCAGACTGGCAATTTCTGGCTGGGAAGCCCTTGCCAATCACCTGGCGCTCCGCCGTGAACAGCTCGCCCGCCGAGTTGACCTTCTGCACCGTCTGACGGTTCTCGCGCGCGACACCAAACGGTCGGGTGCTCTCGGCTGACCGGTCAAGATTCTTGGGCGTGTTGAGCGCCTCTCGCACAAAATCCGGATCCTGCAGGTCCGTCTGCCGCAGGATCGGGCTCTCTGTGAGGAAGGCGAAGGTACCGTACAGTTTGCGCTCGTCCGTGTCCTCTTGACATAGCAGGCAGGTCCCCGTAGGATATCTCCAGAAGTTCTTTTGTTCTTCCTCCATCGGCTGGGGTTCACCCTCTTCATCTTCGACATCGCCCCAGTCGATATCTGCCTGGCTTTCCAGGAAGCTTTGCTGCTGTTGCTGGAACTGGGCCATGACCCTGGCGTGTCTGTCCTTGGCCGCTTGCTTCTTTCTCTCACGCTCCTCCTCCGCATTGAGCCCACTTGCCGGAGATGCGGTACTTATCCGGTCAATCGAGATGCCCAGGCGCGCGTAGGCGGCCTCGAAGGATCTCGGTCGCTTCTGGCGCATGCGCTTCAGAATCAGGCTGATCTTGGCATGGCAGGCCTTGAGCTCCGTCTTTGTCGACATGAGATCCAGCAGCGTCACGATCGTCTTGGCCGACGGCGCATCTGGCATGAAGTTGCTCCGGGCCACCTTGTTCAGCGAGTTTTCGACAAAGGAAGGGGCACCAGCCACGGCCTCGTCGCCGCTCGCCTTGTCTTCCGAGATGGCGATCAGGATCAGGTGCAAGACGACGTGCGAGTACGTCTCGATCCGCGTCAAGGGGACGTTGGGTGTCAGCTTGGTGGCTACGAGGGGGTACAGAAGACTGTAGTAGATGACCTGGGCGAACATGCCCGTAGTCGTGAATGCAGCGAGGCCGGCGAAGACGCCAGAAGGGATGGGCCGCAGCTTGGGCTCGAAAACTATGTCGTCGGCCGGCCGGCCAGTCTTGGCTGCCATGGCCTTGCGGTAGGCGTTCTCGGATTCCTCGCGCTGGTTCTTGCTGTAGTGCGCGATATAGGGGTCGACGTCCTCAAAGTACTGCGGCTTCAGCTCAAACGTGCCGACGTCGGAGTTGCCCTCGGGGAACCTGAAGTTGGCAATCTCGCCGAGCACGGTGTGGAAGTCCTCCTGTTCCTGGTACTTGTCCGGAAGTTTGTTGCAAATTTCGGAGAAGGAGAGGGGTTTGAAGCACAGGACGTGGGTGACGTCGCGCCGTATAGTCATCAGATTGGGATTGGGCTCAACCTCGGTAGGGAGCAGCGAGGTGCGGTCGCTGAGAATGACGATGAGGAGGTGGAGCATATCTTCGACGACGTCGAGGTGCTGGATGTCGTCCTGGGCCGTCGACTTTTGTTCGAAGATGCCCTTGACCCACTTCTCCATGCTGAAGCGGTCTACGACCGAGGCGAGCACGCGGCCTGGATCACACGTCACCATGGCCGTCTGCAGGAGGAAAATGTCGCGGTGGTGCGAGACATCGCGGTGGCTGACGCCGCGGTACGTGCCCGCCTGGTGGCGGAGGCTGATGCCGTTCCGCACCCACATGCCGGCCTTCATCTGCGACAGCCAGGCGCAGACGCGGAGTGGGTAGTCAAACGCTGCCATGAGGTAGTCCTCGGGCGGCATCTCGCGCCTCGGCATGACCTTACGACCCATGGATCGCGGCTCCGCTTTGAGCTCCTGTGCCGTGAAGCTGAGCAGGGCGCGTAGCTGCTCGATGGGCATCGATTTGGCGCACTCGACCAGCCACGAGAGCGTGTAGTGGAGGGCGTGGTGGAAGCTAATGGGGTGCTCCTCGACCACAAACTTGACCACACGGTAGCCCGAGGGCCTGTCATCCAGCTCAAAATCGCCAAGTGTCTTGAACTTTACCTCGTCCTTGATCTCGGCCTGCGTGAACCGCGCCCGCTCGGCCCCGATGGAGTTGATGATGACCGTCTTGGCAGCGAGGCGAAGGGCTTTAGACAGGTACTGCCAGTCGCTATCGCCGAGGTTTCGGAACGACTCGGCAAACTGCCTGCACAGGCGGTTGATCTCACGGGTGACCAAGGATGCGTTGATCCATGTGTCGGTCTCGTACTCGACGTGCTCGCCGACAGCACGCGTGTTGGGGCAGATGCCCTGGTGCAGCTTGACCAAGTCCAGGAACTGCAAGCGGTAACGCTCCTCGGTACGCAGGCGCTCCTGCACATGCGGCGAGCCGAAGAGATACTTGAGATCCATGAAGAAGTGGTACATGCGCCGATTAGTGACCGAGCCCGTGTCGAAGGCAAGGACGGCGTTGGATGACACATCCCAGGGGTGGGCCACCTGGCGCATCGTCAAAAAGGTATACAGGATGGCCATCAGGGTTGTCAAAAAGTTCCCACGCTCCACCACCTCAGCTGTGATGGATGGCGTTGTCAGCATCTGCAACGAGATGTTGATAATGGAGTGGTCTGGCTCGCGATCTCCAATGAGATATAGCTGTGCCAGCGTCGTGTACAGCCCCGCGAATCTCAAGCCGAGCACTCTTTTGAATTCAGGGATGGTGACGACCGTCGAGATGTATAGCGACCTGATGTCGTTGCGCACCTTCTTCCACATGCGCAGGTCAAATAGCACCATCCAGTCCAACCGCACCCGTTGAAAGAGATCCTCGGCAACGGGCAGCGTTCCCTGGTCCACATACGCCTGAGGCACCTCGAGCCAGTATTTACCGGGCCTCGGCGGCTGTTTTTTGGCGTCCTGCTTTACGCCCGGCGTCTTGGGTACCTCGATATTGCTCTTGGCATAAACTGTAGGCGCGATTAGGGGCTCGGCTGTGTCCGAGTCCGACGGTGTCACGTCACGATTTCTGGTCCGGCGCGTAGCCGCTGAAGGAGGGGGCGGTGGGGGCGGTGGTACCGGGTAGGTTGACATGGCTGTCTCGTCCTCCCTAACGGCTGTTGGGGGCTGTTCAGTGGCGGGCGGCCGCTGCTCCTGTTGCTGCTGCTGCTGCTGCCCCGCCCAATCATCCATAGCAACGTCGGCAGTATCTCTAGCATCGACCATAACGACATCGTCGTCGTCATCGTCGACGTCCCCGCCATTGCCGTCGTCCTCGTCTTCGTCGACACCACCCAAGGGGTTGCCGGCCATGTCTGCATCGTCGCCATCCTCATCCTCACCGTCGTCATCGTCGTCGTCGCCGTCGTCGTCATCATCCTCAGGCTCGACTTGAGGAGGACCAAGGAATCCCCGAGCGAGGCCATTGATGACAGCGACACGACCTCCTTGCCGGACCGCCTGCAGCAGCTGGGCTTCCACAGCGCCGCGGTTACCAGCCACCCAGCTCGCAAATTCCTCCATCTCGCGTTTCTGGTCGATGAGATCCTCGTCATCCATGCCATTCTCGCCGACGATGGCATGGTTTGCAGGACTGCCCCGTCGCCACGGCTTCAGCATCTCTTCGCACACGACGCGGCGGAGGACCTGGGAGTCCTGGCCGACGAAGCATCCCGAGATGTCACACAACCACTCGATCATAGTCCCACACATTTGCTCACGGAAGGTGTCTCGGGAGGAGCGGATGGTGACCGTGACCTTGATCTGCTCGAGGATCTTGGCGATGTCGAGCAGGTCCGGGATACTTTCCGAAAAGTAGAGGATGGACCGGCCAATAGAGTCCGTCTCGTAGGCACGTTTCAGACCCTCGGCCAGGGGCACTTTGCACGCCCTGGCGACCTGGTCTCTGACATCGTGCACAGTGTGCTTCTCGTCGTTCCACAGAAGCACGGCGTACTCGGGAGGGGGGCCAACATCGCCGCCGCCATAAGTGGACGAGAGCCGGGACATGCGCTCGTCCAGCTCGATGGACTCGGCCGTCTTGGCGGAGCGGAGCTGCTCCGGCGAGCACGAGATGACGTCGCACAGGTAATCCAAGACCCGGCCGATGGTCATGCGGACGCTGGTGACGAGGTCGTCGGTCAGAACGAGTGACTCCTTGCCCTTGCCCTTGAGGCGGTCGTGGTCAAAGATGGTGTGGATGGTGCAGAACATGGGCAGCTTCCAGGCCTCGGGATCGCCGCAGTCGCAGCAGCCACTGTTGCCAGGCGAGACGCTGATGCGGACCATGTGGTTCGTGTGGTCGGTCGAGTCGAAACAGCGGGCGCAGAGCACGCACGTATCGTCTGCGCTACAGGTGCGACAGCTGTACGTGGCCTCGCCGGCGCGGAAGATGTGGCCGCAGGGCTTGCCGCGGGCGGCCTCGGTGAATTCGGCGCCCTGGACGGCGCCCTGGGCCTCGCGGAGCTTGAGGGTGCCGTCAGGACGGGCGGGGCCGCCCTTGTCGGGGAAGAAGAGGCGCAGGTACTCCTCGCGGCCGCCGGCCATGGACCAGAAGAGGGCGCTCAGGAGGTCGCGGGCGGCCGTGTCCGAGTACCGGTATTTGTGCATGGCAGGCAGCCCCATCAGGAACTGACAGAGCTGCTGCTCCTGCGACGACATTTGCTCGTCCATCGTGTTGGCCGTGTCTTGGATCAGGTCATTCTTGAGGAGCAGTTGTGGTTACGAGGGGCAAGCTCGAGTGCTGGTGGCTGTCGGAGCCTCCTTTATCAGGGCACAGAAGGCGGGCGGGCAAGCTATCGTGGGGCGGAGGCGGGAGGTCGGCGACTGGGGCTGCAGCGGCGTGGTGTTACGGGCAGGAAACTGAAAGGAGAGCTTGCTGGCGATGCTGGCGATGCTGGGTCTATTGGTCGAGGCAAAGGGTTGGGGATTAGCAATGGAAGTTTCATGCACCGCACGGGGTTGTAGTCGTGGAGGCGCCGTTGAAGGGCGGTTGGTTGCCTGCAGCTGTTTTGGGCAATTGCGAAGCTCGAGGCACCCAGCGGGGTTCTGGACAGGGCTGCGCAGCTGAGGATGGCCGCCGCCAAGTGGGCAAGGTCTCACTGTGCTGCCTGAGCTCATGCAACTGCCTAAACCCAGCGATGCAACAGTCTCATCGCTCTGAACGGCCACAGTGCCTTCAGAAATCATATGCAGATAATCAGGGTTTGGGAGACTGTGCACCTTGATTCTACATGGCGAGGTGCATCTTGTTCAGTCACCTGGATAGTAACAATACCTGATCAAAGCTCCATCACCTAATCTCTACAAGTTGCCTGCTATTTGCTATGCAGTTTACACCAGCTCTCACTTGGGGGGGCGTGCTTCTTCGCACTGGGGCATCTCTATTGATGCGTGTCTCTCTGTTCCCAACTACTTCTTCTAAACCCAGTGACTAACGCCTGTCCGCATCACCAGTCCAACCCAGGGATGCCGAGTGTAGTGCCTGTCCCAGTCCCAGCTCCAAGTTGAACCCCGCGACATCATTCCTTCCAGCGCCCGTCACATTCAGTGCCTCGACTGAGGCTGCACGATGACGGGGCCAGTGAATCACAGATGCTTGAACGTCAGCCTGCAGGGATGCTCAGTTGAAGGATGAACTTATTTGACCGTCTAGATGATAACCCGGGCTTTTCTTTCTTTCTAAGCTGTACACATCGGCTCTGATATACTCGTGCGCAGCTCCACGGCGCATAGCACTGTCTTTGTTGGCTTCGGCTCGCGCTCGTCCCGTTTACTCGTCGTCCTCGACAGCCTCCGCATACTTGTGGCGGATATCCTTCCATTGGCGCTGTGAAGAAGACAAAGGTTAGGCAGCTGCTGCAGGTTCCTGTCGGCCCTTCGAGGGGCATGGCTTGCTTCTTACCCCCCTGTTCATGTTGTCCCAGACCCTGTTCATGACCGAGTCGTAGCCCCTATTGCGTTGCCCCCGTCAGCTATTCCCCGTCCGCAGTGATCGTGTCCGGCCGTCGACGGTCGGTTCGAAGGAGTCGTCCCGGTGGGGATCGGCTCAGAAAACTACGCACATCTCCCATGCGAAGGCACCGGCGAAGACGGCGCCGAGCATCACGGCATTGCGCCTGAACAGGGCACTAAAGAAGGGGACGGCGAGTGTTAGAGCGGCGGGCCCGTCGACTGATCAGGAGGGGTCTCGAGGGTTCGACTTGCTTGTAGATGGCGGAGACCTGGATGCGGTTGGTGTCACATTGTCAGTCTGCGGAGCACTCTCTGCGGCGAACCTGGCGGGCGGCAGGCCGGTGTGACAGCGGCGATACTGACCATGGCGGCTGTGGAATTCAATGGCTCGAGTTTCGCGCGGAGAGACCGTGGGCGGACTATGGTGTGGCTGGCGATGCGCGGTGCAGGTTGCTTGGTGGTGATGGTCGGCAAAAAGCTGGAAATTCAATCTGCTCAGCCTGCATCACCAACCAACCCGTTCCGATTCGCCGGCAGCTTTCGGGTTGTGTGGCTGTTGCGCGTGGTGTGTGGTGTGGTGTGGCTTTGCATGGGCCCTGACTGACCGGGTGTGGCGGCTGAAGTCCATAGCTCCCTCGTCTGAGTGGGTGCCCAGCGGGGTGCACAACCTCAGCATTTGAACGGGTGGCACCTGCTCGAACATCAAGCTCGGGCACTCAGTTCGACTTGGTCTGAGGAGATGATTGTTTCTCTCCGCCAGCTCCTTCTACGCCCCTCCAAGTTCTGCTGCAATGCGCTGCGCAGTTCTCACCACAACTTCTGAGATGCATCGCCCATGATGAAATAAATACCATACACGCCCCTACCGAGCAAACCCAATCCCCAGTCCACGCTCTCAACCACCGCACTCACGAGTCACACCCACCGTCACCAAATCGGACTCTTAACAAGGCCTTCCCCACGATGCCTTCGGAGGCAGTGCCCTCGGTGTCGGGCATCATCACTGACGACGACGGCCAACGCCACATCCCCGAGTCAACCAGGGCCGACGGCAGCACGCGCAAGGCCATCAAGATACGCCCGGGATACAGGCCCCCCGAGGACGTCGAGCTGTACAAGAACCGCACCGCCGAGGCCTTCCGCAACCGCGGCAAGAGCGCCGGCATCCCCGGCGCCGAGGGCCTGAAGGAGAGCGCCCCCGCCGGCGGGGCCTCGTCCGCCGCCAGCAACAAGAACGCCAAGAGGCGCGAGGCTCGCAAGAAGGCCAAGGCCGCCGAGGACGGACCCACACCGCCCGCCGGCGCCGCTGGCAAGGATGGGGCGGCCGCGGCCGCGGCAGAAGCCCCCGATGCCGCGCAGCCGCAGGAGGCGAACCCCGAGGCTGAGAAGGAGAAGAAGGTTAGGAACCTGAGGAAGAAACTCAAGCAGGCTAGGGAGCTCGAGCAGAAGAAGGAGGACGGAGGCTCGCTCCTCCCTGAGCAGATCGCCAAGGTGATCAAGATCAACGAGCTTGTCAGGGAGCTTCAGGCCCTCGGCATCGACACGGCCAGCGAGAGCAAGGAGACGAAGGACACAAAGGACTCGGGCCCAACCAATGAGAAGTGAGCCGTTCACAGGCCGCTCACGTTTTTTGTCAGACATGCTATCTCTCGCCCTTCGGATCCTCCAGCTCACCCAGCGGTGGTCACGTTTCTGGAGCGGAGCGCCGAGTCCCTCCGACTCCAACCGACCACGTGATCGCTCACCTCGCCTGCAGCCAGACCGTCTCTTCTGTCGGGCGAGCGCTGTCAAAGACGTATTAGTGCACCTGCGGGAAGGTTGGGTGACATTGAAGTGTCACTTGGACCATGCAGGTCTGGCTGCAGGCCCCGGATGCCCGAGGGTGGCAGCCGACAAGGCGGCAATGCACCATGTTTTTTCCACCTACGGAAACGCCGGGCCCAACCGCTGACCCGCACTGGGCTTTCACTGGGACCGTCGCTGGGGGCACTGGGGGCACATGCAATATCTATAGAGAATGCCGCACGCAGCTGGGTCTCATATTAAGCACGACATTGGGTCTGGTATAACGAGGGATATCAAATGAAGATAAAGGAAGCAAGCCAAAAAAAAAGAAAAAAAAAAGAGAAAGAAACAAAGGGAAACATGGAAAGGAGTGTGAACAGGCAGCGGGCAGAAGACCCCAAGCCTCGTCAGTCTCGCAAAAAGATTGGTGTTGTCACCCCCCCGTCTGCCCAGCTAGTGCTGTGGTCGAGCAACTGCCGTGAGTGCTGAATCACCTGGCCGCTCCCAACACCTTTCGCCCGCCGAACCACCCACCCTCACGCTAGAGAGAACGTGTCTGTTATTTACTGTGCCACATGCGGGCATATTTCACTCTGCAACTCCCCGACACCACACGCCATGCATACCCTCCCAAAGCCCCCCAGGAAACCCCGGTAGACCGGACCAAAAAAAGAAAAGCCAAATCATAACGTCATGGGAAGCCAAAACCCAGCATCAACCCGACCGACCGACCCCCGAAGAGGCGAGTTGCCCCACCCACACAACAAGACAACTTCGGGCGATTCTAGCCGAAGCAGGCCAGCGCCTCCAGCGGCCTGTCCCGCCCGCTGTCGATGTGCTGCTGCTGCTGCTGCTGCTCGGGGGTCTCCTGCTGCCTCGCGGCAAAGGTCTCGCCGAGGAACTGCACAAAGACGTCGATGTCGCGGGCGGTGCTCATGGGCCCCAGGCTCGCGCGCACGACGCCCGTAGGCAGCTGGTTCACCATACTGAGGCCGTGGGGCCCGCAGTGGTGGCCGGCCGACATGGCCCGCTCGAGCTCCCAGGGCTCGTAGTCGAGGGCCGTGAAGAGGCCGCCGGGGCAGCAGATGCCTGTGGGTTCGGGAGGTCACAAAAGGACGTGTATGTGTTAGCAGCCCATTTTTTTTTGGAGGGGGCGTGGAGGGGCTACTAGTTATAGTAGCAGATATCGGGACTTACCTCCGGAGCGGATATATATGCCCTTGCTGTTGGCCACCTCCTCGACCTCGGAGTAGGGCACGTAGGTGCCGTCCGGGTTCACGACGTTGAAGGCCATGGTGGCCCCTTGCCTGTCGGCGTCGCCAAAGGCCGGGCGCGTGCCCTCCTCGTCGCCGTAGATGTGGCACACGGGCGCGCCGTCGTGGTGCCTCAACCCGGCGACGCCGCGGAACAGGCGCGCGGCCAGGCGGCTCGTGTGGCGCGACACGTTGTCCATGGACCCGTACAGGCGCTCGTGCACGCCCATGGCCTCGCCCAGCGCCAGGATGCTGTGGAACGGCAGCGTGCCGTCCTCGAGCCCGTCGTGGATGCTGTACTCGGCGGCGGCTCCAGGCGGCTGGGCCGCCGCCGCGGCCGATGCCTCGTGGCCTTTGGACATGTGCCACGCCTTGCCGACGGCGCCCACCATGGTGACGGTGCCGCCGCCAAAGTACTTGCGCAGTGTCAGGATGTGGCCCGAGTCGCGCCGCACCACGAGCCCGCCCAGGTCCGGGAAGCCAAAGATCTTGTAGAAGGACAGGGCCGTGAAGTCGGGCGCGGCGTCCGGGTCGGCAAACACGCCTGCCATGGGCTTGGTCATGGCCAGCGCCGCCGCGTCGAGGAGGCTGTACGTGTTTGCGTGCAGGCCGCGCCCGCCACTCCCGCCGCCGGGCCCCCCATGACGCAGCCGGCCGGCCCACGAGAGCGGCAGCCGGCGACCCGACATGTTGGACTGGCCCGGGTAGGCGAACAGGCCGAGGCCCCCCGCGGCGCGGCGGCGGCCGCGGATGCTGTTCTCCATGGCGCCGCGGCCCATGTCGTCGCCGGCGAGCCAGGCCTCGACCTCCATGTCGGACCCGAAGCAGCGGGCGTGGCCGGCGCTGTTGCCGCTCGCCACGCCGGCGCCGCCGGCCAGCTCGCGGACGCCGACGAGGCTGGTGTGCGAGTCCTTGTGGTAGCCGTACCAGAAGGAGCCGCTCCAGGTGCGCTCGGCCAGGTCGCGGAAGGCGTCGGCCACGAGCTTGATGGCGGCCGTGGCGTTGGCCACGAAGACGAGGTCGAAGTGCGCCGGGTCCGCGCCCAGGAACCGGAGCGCCCGGTCCCGGATCTCGTCCACCATGTCGCCCGACGCCTTGGCCGGCTCGTTGGCCGAGTGCGGGTTGCCGTACAGGTTCTTGGTCATCTTGTCGGCGAAGGCCTCGACCGTCGAGCGCGCGTAGATGGTGGTGCCGCTGTGGTCGAGGTAGATGCCTGGTGAGGGCTCATTGTTAGAGAGTTGGGCTTACGCACAGTGTGTTTTCTTGTGATAGACGACCAAGTGCTGTGTGTATTGGGTGTATTGTTGTAGGTGGTTATAACAGGGAGTGGGGGGTGGGTGAGGTGAATAAGAGGAACAAAAGTGGACAAGAGTCAAAGCACATCTCACACTCACCCTGGTTCATATGCGGATACTCCCTGTCCCTCAGCATCTCGACGGCCTCACCATAAGGACCCTCGTTGTATGCCTCGAGACCAGCCGGGGGAGGCGGCATGAGCTGCGTCGCCGCCGGCTGGCTGTAGGTTGATGCCCAGCGGCGAAGCGAGTCTCGGGCCGCACTCTGACACGCAGCAGCATGCTGTCGGGACGAGACGAGGAGGAGCGGCCTGTTAGGGTGGTTGTTGTTGGTGATGTGTGACCTGGGTCGTCTGACGGCATGATCCGCCCACAGGCATGCCCGTGGCCGCAGGGCCCGGACGGGGCCATCCAGTCGCAGCAGAGCCATGCTGACTCTGGGTCTCGACGGGTAGCTTTGCCGGCTGGGGTTCCTCCTTGTTTTTCTTCTGGCTCCTCTTTCTTACGAAAGTAGGAGTTGCTACACAAAGAATACAACGAAGAGCAGCCAACCAAATGGGAAGATACGAGTCTCAGGGGGAAGCAGCAGGGCTTGGGTATGGACTGGGAAGCAGAGAGAGAAAGGTGAGACAAGCAGTGGATTTGATTTGTGTGAAAACAGAAGTCCGAAAGCGAAGCGGTTTATAGTCCGACCTGGGCGGGGAGGGGAGGCCGAGGACACATCGGCGGACTACCACCCACCCACAACCATGTACATGCGTGCATCTTTGACATGTCGACAAGCGGGCGACGCTAGCCAGCTTGACGCACGTCGTGATACCACCCAACCCAACCTGTCCGCTGCCCATCCCTTCCCTTCCCGTACCATCCCATCCGAGCCCCCGGTCCCGAAGAACCCTCCCCCCCTCGTCTCGTCTCGTCTCCATGACCGCACCAGAGCAGTAGCCGCCGTGGCGACGTGGAGACATGGAAGTAAGTCTCTAGTTTCTAGTCTCGGCCTAGAAAGGTGGATGCGGCTGGGCCCCGGCCACTGCTGCATAACGATAGTTGGGCGGCATTCACTTGCCACTGTGCTGCCCGCCCCATCCCCTCTGGACCCAAGGTCGGGGAGAGGGAGGGGGACCAAGATGGTGCCTAGCAAACTGCAGGTTGGCGAATGCTGACCGATGTGTAGGCGAGGCCGGCTGTGGGCAATCTCGCCGCTCTCGTCTGCCGTTGGCGAGCTTCGAGCTCCACGCCACCCCAATCGAACACCCAGGCACATTCCGTTCATCTCATGGCTTTACCGCTTCATGTCGCGCCTCGGCGGCAAATTCGGGTTCCCGTGAAATAAAACATGGCCCAATAAAGAAGAAAATAAAAAGAATAAAGAAAAATAGAATAAAGATAGACTAAGGACGGGTTGGGAAAAGAAAGACGAGTCGAGACGAGGAGGTGGTGTGTGAAAGGCCATACGCGATAGGCAACGACCAAAGGCTGAGCAGCAGGCCTGCAGTAGCTCGGAACAGGTGAGGAGCTTTCCTGCAGGACAAACGAGGTGAAGCCATGTAAATTTACCAGCCGACTGATCATAGCGTGCCGCGTCCCACTTTGGATTTCCGGTTGAGTAGCCGAAAGCGGCGGCCAGCCTGATCCGCTAGCGATAACACGCAACAAAAGAAGATGGCGCTAGAGAACTCTCTCGCTTTCGACTCGTCCCTCGTCATCCCCTCCCTCTCCATCTCTTTCCCTTTTCCCTTGCTGAAAGGGGGCGAATAAGTAATCAAGTGAGGGTAGTAGGGTGAGAAGCTTGGCGATATCCGGGCAGCCTTCCACATCTGGCAGTGGATCTAAGCTCGGATATCATAAAAAAAAACCGCTAGCTGGCAGAATGGAACCAGGGCAGCAAAAATACTACTGGTGCTGCCCAAAACATAGGCAAACAGATGAGTGGGAATTCTGACCAAGCCCCCAAGATTCCTCTCTGGACAAGAAAAGGGTGGTCGTATCCCAGTCGCCAAGCTGAGTCATGATGAGGGGACCACCTCGGAGTTATTTGGGGGCCGCGAGGAAGCAGGAGGAGCGGTATTTTTTTTAGTCCAAAGTTGCCAGCCCATCACAAGAACCTCACAGGTCAAGCTGGGCAGAGGGGCAAGACAGAGAACCGCCAAGCAGGAAACGTCGGAGGCGGAAAATATCTAACGCGCTACAGCTGGGTATGCATGGAGGACGTGGTCATGGGGAGGAGATATCTGGGCGGCGGGATCAGACCGTCAAGTCTCCAGGGTGGGTCCGAAGGCACCGGTCAAGTCAAATTGCCCTTTTGGGTTGGTCTTCACAGATAAATGCGGAAAAAAGCACGTGGGGTCCGCGACGCGGTGAGGTGCGGTGAGCCCGAAAGGCGCATGCGTGGCATACGGAGGGATATCGTTGGCATCATGGCCGTGGCCGCAAAGCCATGAGAGCCCAGCATGCCGGTTTGTGATGTCCGCCATAGGTGGTCGCACAGCATTATCCCCAGGCGAATAAACGGCCGTATCCCAGGCTGATATGGTGATATTGACGCCACTAGGCTGGAAGAGGCCGCACGAAACGCCGAAAAGGGAACATCCGCCTCTGATGTGCAAAGGAACAGGAAGAATTCATGAGGCAAAATAAGAAGACAGCAGAGTAGCGGGTAGACGAGAGGGCGGGAGGTGTCATAGAATAGGGTTCATGGAAAGGGCCAGCAGCGCCTGCTTGGAGTATGTCCTCGAGCGGGCTCGCCCAGGGGACGGCGGCAGGGATTGTTGATACCTCTCTGGATACCTTGGCTTCATGAGCGGTGGGCGAGGTGGCAAGAGTACCCTCACCGGTACATAGTTCGGGCCCGTGTCGAGGCGATCGCTGGAGAATACCCCTCTCTTGGGCGCCGCAACATGCACAGAACCATGCTCGCGGTGTGCGCTTGCATATGCCCGAGACAGGCCGCGGGCGTCGCTGTGGGCAGACGCCCGCCAGAGGAGCCAAACCCCGGATCTCGGCATGTAGGTCGATAGTTATCTCTGTGTGGGGAACTCGGGCACGGTGCGTGGATGTGACAGGTCGGGCGATTGGACGGGCAGTTCCGCTCGGGAGGGGGTGCGCAGGGTCGGGTTCGTTGGTTACTCGCCCAAGCTGTTGGCAGCTCACGAAGCGGCTTCTCTGTCCCGCCACGTTGCCCAAAAAATTAGCAATACACCAAAAGGATGCACCTTCCTCACCAGGTATTCTTAGCACAAAACAATTTATTTAAAAGCCTAAAATGTAGTGTAAGCGAATATAAAAGCAAAAGCTTCGAATGCGATCCCTATTATTTTTCTAGCAAATTTATACACTGCGTTTTGCAAGGGCCGATTCCAGCTGCCGATGGTTTGTCGAGCGAGATCTAGGAAAGTGTCTCCACTTTTACCTTTTTTGGTGTATTGTTGATTTTTTGGGCAGCCTCTGTCCTTTCCCGTCCCCTGGTCGACAGATGTGCGCTTGCGCAAGGACGCGGCCAACTAGAGTGGCAGCTTGCACTAGCCTGCGTCCCTAGACAGAAACGACGTGGCTGGCCGGTCGGGTGGGGAGTTTTTTCGGACCTACTCGTGCGGCGCAAGTGCAGGCTACAGCAGGGCCGTTGCCATGTGCAGCGGTATGAAAAAGAAAGGAGAGGAAGCAGGAGAAAAGAAAAAAGGGGAGAAGGGAAAAAAAAAGAAAAAAAAAAAGCAAAGGATGTGACGAGGAACACATACCAAATTAGCCACCACTTGGTCACCTAGCATGAGGCGGAGCGCTGCAAGGGACGCTTCCTTCTGCGTCTTGACAGCGGCCTGGGCATGCGGCGGCGTCAGGGCAGGACCGGCTCGTCGCAGCTCAGGCCCAAAACTGCTGTGAATGGATGGAGGCGTGGAAGCGTGACCGTCGAGATGCCAGCTTGGAGTCTAAGGGACGGCACGACGGGTCTCAAAAGGGGACCATTGGACATTCTCCACCAAGATTGGCCAGCACCGCATCACAAGGACTTCCTGCTGAACTGATCCACGGTGCGTCTCGGGTCGCACGGGCCAGCAAGTGGACCCGGGCTTCTGGGATCATCACCATGCTTGTCAAGCGAGGCTCGTGACCCAGACGACGCCAGAGGACACCCTCGCGCTGGCCACTCAGGCTGGCTTCTCGCCATGTCCCAAAGTCACACCGGTCCCCTAATCATCAAGCACACGTAGACCAGCGACGGCATCAGGCGAGCACAAAACCACATTGGCAGACGTCAACCGCCTTCTCTTGAGCCATGTTTTCTCGAATTAGAACTATCTACTCGTGCTATCACTTTCGAACTAAACTTATGCTCTCATGTGACAAGGCAAGCAGCCAATTAACATTACAGCCCTCCTCCGCAGCCGCCCCTTGAGGTACGAGGCGGTTGATCCTTTCTACCGACATGCGAGGCTACCGAGCCTCACCCGACCAAACAGGATCTAAGGATGAGAAGGGAAGGAAGAAGAGTAAAGAGCAAGGGAAAAAAAACACATCCCAAAACCGTCTCTAGCCGATCCGGTATCAGTCAACCTGACTGAGAAGAAACGAGGTCAACCCTTGACCCCTTTTAACGCCCGACGCCGCTGTGCCCAAGCAACCCCCAGATATTTTTCTTCTGTTTCTTTTCTTTCCCATTTTCGAGGCCCCTCCATGGCGGTTTAGATGTTCAACGCGACGGCCGCCAGCATGGCCACTGCTCCCGCCGCCGTTGCCATGCCAGGCAGCGCGGCACCGGCAGTCACCGGCATAGTTGGGGACGTGGTCGGGAGGCCCGTGGTGTTGGAGGGAATGGTCGGGGACAGGGTCGCCAGCGCCGACGTGGCCATGGTGGATGAGGCGGCCATTGCCGTTGTAGATGTGCAGTCATCCGCGTCAGGCTTGGGAGGCTGGCTGCCGCCCGAGCCACCCTCAACCTTCTTGAAGTTGGCACAGGTGATGCGGGTCTTGTTGGCATAGTGGAACACGAGACTGCGGTTGCCAAAGAAGGCGCCGATGCCCTCGAATGTCGACGCGTACTTGTCCGTGTAGGTGGCCGTGAAAGGGTCCGATTTCACCTCACCCCACTTGCCGCTCAGGTCGCCGACTTCACACTTCTCCGGTGCCGACGAGTCGCAAGGCGGGTTCTCGCCACGAAGGAAGGGGTCCAGGTGCGCCAGCGTGGCGGTGCAGTTGCCGTTCTCGGGGACCGGCGCAACGTGAAGGTGGTACTCTAGAGGTTGATTGGTCAGTATCGTCATTTCTTATTATTGTTTGTTTTCCCTTCTTCTTTGCTTTTTCTTGATTACGCGAGCACTGCTGCCATCCAGTGGATTGCGCCCACGGTGTGGCACACGGGGAATGCTGCACTCACTGAAAGGACCACCCTCCTTGGGGAGGTTGGAGAAGTGGACGGTGAACATGACACCGACACCGTCGGGGCTAGCAACAGCCGAGACGTGACCCTTCGCATTGCCGCCGTCGGCATAGGCCGAGCCCTTGGTCCAGGCAACCTCGGGCAAAGTTGCGACATAGACGACGCCAGGAGGGTTGTTGGAGACAACCAAGGCGTCACCAAGTTTCTGCATTGGAAACCACCATGTCAGCAAGCACGGTCAGGCTTGTTTGGAATGTCGACAGCCAAGTGTGCCGTCATATTTTATGTAGGAGCCGGGTTGACATACGCCCGTGGCAGTCTCGTTCTGGGCGCTGACGCCGACGGCGGCGGTGGCCAGGATGGTAGCGATGGTCTTGGTCTGCATCGTTGCGGTCTAACTGTGCTTCCTGTATGGATATGAGGAGGTAGGAGGACGGTGCGCAGTTCTAGGTTGTCGTGGTCGCGGCGTTGGGTCTGCCAGGTGGTCGGTCTATTGGCCGAATATTTTAGAAGAGGAACGACGGATGGTGGTGAGGTGAGGGAGGGCGGGAAGCAGAGGCGGCGAGGAAAGAAGCCTTATAAAGAAAAAGAAGAGGCGGTGCTGAAGGGAGGGAATACAAGATGGCGGCAGGGGTGGGGGAGCCACGCCAAGGTACCACCTACTCCTGCAGCACTCAATGACAAAGGGCGGCGGGCAGCAATGATGGATGGAGACACAGGCCGGGATCAAAGGGCGGAAGGAGACAGGTCAGGTTGCGCAAGTGCTACCGACAACCACCTCCTCAGCTGGTAGAATGTCAGATTGGACTGCCCCGATATTGCAGAGACGACGGAGAAGCTCGCAACGCATCATCCATTTGGAAAATGCAAACAAACTCGGATGCAAACGAGCATGCCCAGCCTGGGCGGAAAATCGCCAACACGTTACTCGCGAACGGGGGTCGTGCCCCAGCTAATGGATAGGCGACCCAGGCTCGCCGTACCTGCAGTCGGGCAGTCGGGCTGTTGTACTAGTAGTTGTCTAGGTAGTACGGGGGCGCCTGGCCCCACACCACCCAATGGCGGGAGCCGGCCTCACCAAGCAAGGAGGCGGCAGCAGCTGGCTACGAAACGAAACAAAGAGTGGTGACCCCCAGATTGAGGCTTGGCGATGGGGGGCAGTTCGCGATTATTTCCCCTCCTGTCCATTCAACGGCGTGCCTTCACCCGAGGGGGTTTGGAATCATTCTGCTTCCCATGTGGTAGCCGACCTTTGAATTTAATGAGTTCTATGGTCGGATTAACGAGGCGTTTGGAATCATACTGCTTCTCATGTGGTAGCCGACCTCTGGGAATTAATGAGTTGGTCCGATCAACGAGGCCTTTGGAATCAATCTGCTTCTCGGGTCGCAGCCGCACACTGCCGGCCACTGCGAGCAGCGGAAGCAGACAAATTGGCGACTGGGAACTCTGGCAGAGGCGTCATATCTGCGGGATCAAGCCCGCCGTGCCGGTTTCGTGCAAATCTTTTGCGTGAATTCCATGTCAACAGGCGACGCGCTCCGCAGGGATCTACCTTGGCTGGTCCGCCCTCACCATTCTTCCCCGATCGTGCAGGGCGCTCGCTTTCCTGCATTCTACATTTTCAGGTTTCCCCAGACCTGAGGCTCCCGTGGGCCATCGCATCGTCCGTGCGGGCGGAGCACGCGCCCCCTGGAGCAATCTCCGCTATCAGTGCGCCGTCTGTCTTTCTCTCTCTTTTTGGTTCGTCTCTCCTTCTCTTCGGCGCTAGCAATCGCTTCTTTTGCAGCCGCAAATTTTGAAATGGGCGTCTGCACATGTATTGCATGCAGGCATCTACGCCTCCCTGCGCCTCGCGCCTCCAGGCTGCGTGCCCGCCTGGCTCCTGGGCAACCACCATGCGATTGGTTCTGTTTGGCCAGCCGGCCACGCAGGGCCCCTGTGCTGACCCCTGACGGTTTATTGCGACGGCATTCTGACTGGCTGAGCCCGGTCTTGGGATGTTTCGTTTCAACGGGATCCCTGCAGGGGGCCTTGGGAGGAGGGACGGCCGTAATGGCGCGCACGGCAGCCTGCGAGAAGGCCGCAGGGCCCCTTCAATGTCGGATGAGCTAGCGCTGGATTCTCGTCCTAATTTTGAGGTGTTGGCTTCCATGGTCCGAGGGATGCCAACCACGAAGCCATGCCATGCCATGCCATGCCACGACTTCAGCCGGAATATTCGTCCCACGTTGGCACCCATCCACCCATCATACATGCAGGCATTGCTCACAAGTTCCCCGCGACCCAACCTGCTGTCGGAATCTTCCACTCCACAGCCACAACTAAGCGCGGACATTGTTCTCTGCACATTAGTGCGGGAGAAAAAAAAAAGATTTGTCGTCCCAAAGGACAGCCTGCAGCGGAACCAATGCATTCGTGCATGAGCAACGTGCGTTTCCCATCTGCCAACAAACGCAGTAGCGTTGTGCTATTAGTTGGGCTGGCCGGCAAAAGCAGGCTGGGCTCCTGGAGGAAGCATCCACGACATCGTGACGTCCCAGTCTCTGCTGTTGGTTGGCATGGCATGCCTGGAAAAAAAGTTGGCGTGCACGGCTGCATGGTTGGCTGCGGATCGCCGTAAGCCTGGCTCGGCTCCGCAGATGTGGTGACGGTCGCTCCAGTTGCCCTCCACTTGCCTCCACTGCCCCCACCACCCAACTGGGCTCTCCAGACCCAATCGTTGACGTTGGCGATCCCAAAAGTGGTCGAAAGTGGCTGGCAGCCGTGGAGATCAAGCTCCTCACGACTTGGGGCCATTGACACCCACTGGCGCCTGACTTTTATCCATACTACACCACGGGCATGTACCTTTCGATTTCTCTACACATTGATGAATCACCTCATGCAGGAGCACTGCGGTGGGTGGGGCTTCCGCTGGCCAGTCCTTTAGTTTGTTTCCGGTTCCGACCCCTTTCGTATTCCAGGTTGAACAGGCAAACTGGGAAAAGCTTGAACCCCGCAAGTCGCGCCGGGCTTGTCTTGCCTGCCGGATCCGCAGCGTTTGCCGACAGAAATATCCCTGCGGCAGGAGATATCGATGCTTGTCCACTTGCGGAATACTCTGCCTGCACAGAAACTACAACCAACAAACCCGTATCGTGTGTGATGGCATCGACCCGCGTTTTTGCCGTTTCATCGCAGACCTCGCCCGGCCGAGCGGTGCCAGTGCGGCGACATCCAAACGCAAACACAACCTGCTTGTTGTGGTGGAAGTCTTCTTTGCCTTGTGGATTCCCTGACGCCAGAGCCTCCCGTCACCAGCACCAGAAACTTCCCCCAGCAAACACCCACGTGGGGTGGGACCAGCAGCCCCGAGCCGCGTTCGAAACACGGCCGCGGCGCTGTGCGCAATTGGCCAGGGGCTTGGGGGTGACACCTCCACAGAGCAAGCCCCCGTTCAGATCTCTCTGCATACCAACCGTAGACATTGGTCTGGCCTTCCATTCTCGTATGTAGGTTGCGAACCTCCCTTTCAGAGGGGTCGTGCGAGAGGGATGCACCGACATCGTCATTTACGTTATGGGACGATTACGCGCAAGACAGAACGTCCGTTGGAATGCGCGGTAGAATTTGCCATGCCAATGGGTGCAAATGGTACAAGGGAAAACCTCGATAGAAGCTGTCAACTTCACTTTACATAGTACTGCGGAGTCGCGGCCTCATCTCGTCTCTATCGGCAATATGTGATCTTTTGATGAAGCTGCAGCAACGGGCGCCAGAGGTGTCGTCATAGGGTGGCTGCTTGAGCAGAAGCCTTCAATGCCCGTTCGTCGGATGTTTCTATAACTAATCTACTGCAACGATTCAACCAGTAAAAATCGCAGCCTCGAGAGCTTCCTCCTATAATGGGATGAAACGTAAGGTAACTCGGTTGTTGTAAGTCTTGATGTGGGTTGGAGTGGGCTCATGGGATAGTGCAGTAAAATAGTAAGAAGAGGCACGAAGCAAAGATAGCCGCGACTTCCGTAGCTAACCAAGTGTCCTGAAGGATGCCTGGTGAGCGTTTGCCATTTTTATTCTCTCGATTCCCCTCGGACCTTGATACCTAGTGACGGAGACTCTGGGCTTCCAAGTCGCCCATCAAGGGAGCTGTGGCTGATGGTGGGGCGGAGCGGGTCCGACATGGATGTGAGCAGGTGGGAATTCCCGTGCCCCCCCCCCNCCNCCNCNCACGACGACCG
>NW_008804549.1:1787740-1815569 GCF_000145635.1 Gaeumannomyces tritici R3-111a-1 | reverse complement strand
CCCCCCCCCCCCCAGCCAATGAGACGACCAATTGGAGCTGGCTTCCCCACGACGCACGTGCCAAGCCCATGCATCCAAGTGACCGCGTGTCCGTTTGAGCTGCCCGTGGTGGCCGGAGCTTCCAATTCCCGACGACGAGCTTTGAGCAGCGACGACGACGGGCGACGACAAAACGTCAACGACGACGACAAGCGGCAACAACGAACTCCCCGGACCGGCTGGCCAGCTCCGAGTCCCCACCATAGACCCTCCAACCCCCGGAATTGGCATGCGACGCCCGCTTTGAACCACACACACAAATAACACATACACCTGCCTGCACATATACACCCATACGCCCACCGCAGCACGCAATGGCACCGAAGCGCAACGCCAACCAGCCGTCGGCAAAGGAGACGGCGGCCGCCCCTGCCGCCCCTGCCGCCGGCGCCCCCGCGGCCGCGGCAGCCCTCTCCTCCACCAAGCCCGCCAAGGGGTCGTCGTCGCCGCCCCGCCAGGGCTGGGACCAGATCGCCAACAACGTCGTCGAATACTACCAAAAGTCCACGCCCCAGCGCACCAAGCTGATCGACGTCTTCCTGGCCTTCCTCGTCGCCGTCGGCGCCCTCCAGTTCCTCTACTGCATCCTGGCCGGAAACTACGTACGCGAGGCCGCCGCCCTCTGTCGACGGACACACTTGCTCTTTTGTTCCCATTTGCTGACTCTGTGTGGGCGGACTTTGACAAATAGCCATTCAATGCCTTCCTCTCGGGCTTCTCTGCAACGGTGGGACAGTTCGTCCTGACTGGTCAGTCGCTACCACTTGTGCCCTCCCTTCCTCGACAGCAGGAGGTTTGTGATGCTAAAAGTGCACATATGGCGAACTAGTCTCGCTCCGGATCCAAGCCAACGAATCGAACGCTTCCGACTTCCCCTCGATTTCTCCAGAGAGGTATGGGTCTTCAGAATCTCCCCCGCAACACCTCTCCTTCTCCGGAATTGCATCTGACCCACCTTGGAAAACTTTCAGGGCTTTTGCAGACTATGTCGTAGGCAGCTTGATCCTGCATTTCTTCTGCGTCAACTTCATCAACTAGTGTTCTGCGCACGAGCGTAAGGGGATGGGAAATGGTAGTTGGGCGGGCCGTGAAAGTCTGCTCAAAACAAAAGCGCAGGATGACCAGGGAGTCCGGGCGTCGTGAATGCAACGGCTGTACAGATATCACGACGAAAAAAAGAAACAGAAGCCATTTCCGAGCAAGGTCGCCCATAACAATATCGAGCCAGCATTGAAGCAAATCTGTGCCGCGCTTGCAACCAGCTTCCTGATTCGAGAGCTCTAAAACTCTAACACTGTATATCACCGGTTTATAGAAATAGAAACGGGGCTGGCCAGGAACAATTCTATGATGGCAGCGGCGTCCGAGAGAAAACAAAAATACTGTGATGTCAGGTTTCCACTCATGATGCCTCCTCGGCGTCTGCTGCTGCTGCTGCTGCCGCAGGTGGTGGTGGAGGGGGCGGGGTAGCAGCGGCGCCTGCCCTGGGCGGCGGCCCCGTGCTCGTGGCCCGTGGTGGCGGCGCCACGGGCGTCGCCCTGCCGCTCGACGCCCCGCCGTCCAGCTCCCTGCTCTTCTGTTCCTGCTCCTTGAAGTAGTCGTTCATGGCCGCCGCCCCCTTGCCGCCGCCGTGATGTCTGTCCTTCTTCTTGCCTCGCGGTGGCGCGGCGGTGGCGCCCGCCCCTTCTGTTGCTCCCACCAGTTGCGCCGGGACCAGGAAGTCGCCACCGGCCTGCGGTGGCGGCGGGGGCTGCTGCTGCTGCTGCTCGCCGGGCACAAAGACACTCGCGCCGTCGGATAGGAAGGGCGGGGCCTGGGCCATGTCTGCCGGGTAGCCGCCACGGTATTGGCTCTGGTGGTGGTGGTGGTCGGGTTGGTCAGCGGTGGCGGCGCCGCCGTCGAACATGGTCTCGCCGGGCGCCTCGACGGGCTCGTTGAGCGGGGCGGGCAGGCGGTGGAGGGCGCCGTAGCCGAGGACGCAGCCGAGGGCGCCCTGGCCGCCCCAGTCGCGGCTGGGCTGGATGGAGAGCAGGCGGGTGACGTCGTACTCGTGGTTGTAGACGTAGACGCTCAGGGGCCTGCCGATGTGCTCCTCGACCAGCTCGCCGAGCCCGCCCTCGCCCAACAGCACGCCGTCGGGCGAGCCGAGGATGTAGTCGCTGTAGGGCAGCAGGCCGGCCTGGTCGGCGGGCGACTTGGCGGGCACGTCGAGCACGTGCCAGATGTTGGACACGGCCGACAGCGGGGTCCACTGCAGCGTCAGCCCGAGCGAGGCCGTGTCGGCGGGGACGGGGATATGGAGGGCGCGCGCGCGTTGGCCCTGGGAGGGAGGGGGAAGAGAGAGAGAGGAGACAGTGTTAGCTTCTAGAATCGGTGATGCGGCGCGATGCTCATGCAGAGGCAGGGAGGGGGTGTCGCATCCTCATACCTTTGCGCTCCACAGACCAAAAGTGACGGTGCCGCCGGCGCAGTTGCGCACCTCCTGCGCGAACAGGCGGGGGTCCGGGTTGTCGATCATGCGGCCGTTGATGCCGACGACGAAATCGAACCAGGGCTCGACTGCGAGGTCCGGGTTGGCGTTGCGCAGCACCTGGAACCCAAAGGCGAACTGTTGGCCGTTTTTTTGCTGCTGCGGCGCATCCCCGTCTAGCCGCGAGATAAAGCGGTTGAGCGCGTTGAACATGGCGCCGGCTTGGACGAGGTTTTCGCCTTTGGTTGCTCTCTGTTAGATGCGCCGTGGTTGGTTTCCGGGTACGTGTTGTCGTCGTGAGCCGCGTGGACTAATGTGTTTTCTCGGGTTGGGTGTTTCGGTTTCGGGTTTGAGACGAGGCAATCGACATGTGCCATCTGACAGCGTCAGTGGCCAGCTCAGCTGTCCTGAAGCTCCAGCGCCGCCAGCCTTGTAACTGTGGGGTTCAGGGGTGTGTTGACACGCTAAAACGCTTGCAGTGCATGTGGGTCGTCCTGGACCTCGATGGAACGCGTGTGAGCAGCGTTTGTATCAAGCTCAACATCCATCATCTGTTTAACCTGACTTGAACACAACCGCAAATATGCAAGAAGCCCCAAGACTGGCTCTGACGGAGCGCTGCCTGCATTACAATGAGCTCAGTGAGGTTCCTGAGGAGATAAAAAAGTGAGTCTCCTCCCACGCATCACTGCCATTCAGATCCTAATCTCATTCGCCCTGCCAAGATACTGGCAGCAACGCTACTCGATATTCGAGTGGTACGACTATGACATCCGCCTCACCCACGACGCCTGGTTCGGCGTGACGCCAGAACCCATCGCCAAGTAAGTTTCACAACTTGGGTATTCCCCCTTTTTATTTTATTTTTTCCCCTCCATGCCAACCAACCAACCGACTTCAAGCAAGATAGCAGACCACCTCTCCTCCTGGGCCAGCGAGGACAAGGACACGGTGGTGGACATCTTCGGCGGCGTCGGCGGCAACGCCATCGCCTTTGCCCTCTCGGGGCGCTGGGCCCGCGTCATCGCCGTCGAGAGGGACGCCGACACGCTGGCGTGCGCCCAGCACAACGCTGACGTCTACGGCGTCGCGGACTGGATCACGTGGGTCCACGCCGACTGCTTCGACTTTCTCGCCCAGCAAAAGCAGCAGCAGCAGCAGCAGCAGCAGCAGCAGCAGCAGCAGCAGCAGCAAGAGCAGGGCCAGGACGGCGAGGGCAACGGCAACGGCGCCGCGACCAGGGCGTCCTCCTCGGCTACCTCCACCTTTTTGCCCGAGAGCCTGGCGCTTCAGCCGGACAAGACCGTCATCTTCGCCTCCCCGCCCTGGGGCGGCGTCAACTACGGCGAGCAGGACGTCTTTGACCTCTCCACAATGCAGCCCTACAACCTGGCCACGCTGCACGCCGCGTGCTGGCAGTATGACCACGTCCTTTACCTGCCCAGGACGAGCGACATTAGGCAGATCGCCAAGCTTGTTCCCGATGGTTGGGACAAGATTGACGTCACTCAGTATTGTATCCATGGCGCGAGCAAGGCCATGGTCGCCTATCTCCCTGCCAAGCTACCCAAGCGGAAACCGCGAGGTGGACATCAGGTTGCGTCGGCATGAGTACCTAGTCGTAATTTGCGCCTCGGTCGCTCAGGCTTCTTGTTTTCGCACGGCTCAGTAGCCCATAATCAGTTTGATATCCCTCTTACAGCTATTTCATCTCTGCCTACAGCGCCTTGACTATGCTCCTCTCGTCAAATATGTCCTTCAAAAGTCCCTGAACGCAGTGATCCCAATCTGGCGGCCCCATGGCATAGGTCGCCTCGAAGGCGAAGATGCTCAACTGCCCGAAGAAGGGCCTCAGGACCTTCGCGATCAGCTCCTCGCGCCTCTCCAGAGCCACTTCGTCGCTTATGCCACCCGAGCCCAACAGGGTCCGCTTGTTGTAGCTGCCCGTCGCCGTGTGGGGGGCCGACTCGGCGAGCGGCTGAAGGGCCGAGTGCGCGCCTCTGGACATGCCCACGGACCCCAGCTCCTCCGACAGCTCGTCCACTAGCGCGACAGGCTGGTATGTCGATGGCCTATGCACGGCGTCGATGGTGTCTGTAACAAAGAGCCACTCGTGAAGTTGGAAGTCGTCTGGCGCAACGCAAACCAGCAGGTCGAGAAGTTTGCAAGCCTGGAGGACCGAGACGTTGTTGTACGTCTCAGACGGCCCGCTGTGGTCAGGCGTCACGACTGAAGATATGGCCGCATGGAGCTCCGCGTTGATGATGGGCCAGAGCGGCGCCAGATGGATCGCGCTCGTCTTCAGCACTAGTGCACGCACAACCATGAAAAGTTCCGCCCTTGTCGTGGACGATGGCGACGACGTTGCGGTTGCTCCTAGCAGCTCCACGAGCTTATCGAGGATCTGGGGAAGCTCCGAAACGAAGGCGTCAGATGCCGACGCGAGCACCAGGACCGCTATCCGGCGCATGTTGAGCTGGGTTCTGCGGTCGGCTTCGAGCCGAGCTGAAGTGGCGCCGACCCCGAACACGATGCCGGCTGTTGCCGGTGGTGTGATGCGGCCAAGTATCTCGGGAATCCTGTCCTTGTCGTTGACTGCCCATTGCCGCAGGAGAGGAAGCCAGTCGCTGGCCACGAGGGATAGGGAGGTGCCGAAGAACCTCGTGTCGTTGAAGGCGTCGGCAACGTCCTTCTTCCACGTCTTTTGGTTGTTCGGCAGTCGCGAGAGCTCCTGCAGTAGCACAATCGTGCTTTTAGACATGGTGTCCGGAAACCCCTTGGACCGCAACGTTGGGCCGATCACGTTGGTCGATATGACGACCGCTGCGTTCAGGACACGGTCTGGCTCGACGAGGATTTTAGTCAGGTTGGGAACAATGCAGGACAGCACCTCCACGACATCGTCTGCTCGCTCAAAGGGACTTCTTGTGTTGAATCCGGGTCTCTCTGACAGCTCGGGGCTTTTGGGCTTCTCGGGCGACATGTCTGTGAAATTCAAGGGCCTTGCCGTGAAGAGCGCGGTGAGGAGGCGGAGGAAGAGGTCCTGTCGTCGAGAAGAGTCAGCACATGAAGGCTCCACCAATATCAACTCGCCGGCTTGGAACACTTACTCCTAATTCCCTCCGCATCTTCTTCTGCTCTCCAAAGTTGGTGTTGTCCACCTTCTCGCCGAGGATGGCTGCAAACTCTAGCAGACTGGGCAGTGTTTGACGGTGTGGGAACGGGTTCCCGAGGAGGTCCTTGAGAAAGAGCATGCAATCTTGCCATATCTCGTCCATGGCATCGTCCTCTAGCGACCTGGCGTACTCGACGAGGAAGATTACAATGTCGGTGTCCTGAAGCTCCACAGTCAGCTTCGACTTGCGTGTCGAGTCGAGGGCACCGGGATTGGCCCTGCTGTAGATGGCATTGAAGAGGGCCGGGATCGTGTGCTTCGGGCGGGAGCTGTCGAGGGCGGGGAGAAGATCAAACACTTCTGTTTGTAGCTGCTGTTGTAAGGGCATAGATGGCCCCGAACCCCGCCAGATCTCGACCATGGTCTCCATGCACTGAAGGGTTTCGGCGGCAAACAGGTGATCTAGGAGCCTCCTGGCCCTGTTCCTCATTCTTAGAGACGTGTAGTTGAAGGAAGAAGCCGAGGCCATGTCCTGCATCCCCGCCTCCGGCCCCTGTCCCCATGACCATATCTTGAAGCAGATGCGCACTGCATCCTGAAACGCCAACAGCACTGTAAGTCTGTCGTTGGCGGTAGCGCTCCTGGACTGCGGCGCATCAGACGAGAAAATGGTTCCAAAAAATCCTTGCGGCTGCTCCGGGCTTTTGGTAACCGAAGCCCTGGCCTCCTCCAGCAGTAGCTGATCGTGCGCTTTGGCTAGAACTTGCTCGAGCGCGTTGAGGAGGTATATGAGGACTGTCTCCGGGCCGGTGGCCGCGTCGCCCTCGGGCTGACCGGGGTCTTTGAACATTTTCTGGAGACCGAGAAGTGTGTTGCTGATCTGGGAGCAGAGGGTTTCTACCAGGGGGATGAGGACCTGGAAAATGGAGTCTGCATATAGGGGGATGACGTCGCCGAGGAAGTTGACCCAGCTATCAAGGACTATACGGCTTCTCAGAGAGCTCAGGCCGGCCTGTATACAGCCTAGTAGGGCTTGTGGTGGTCCTCGTGGCCGAGATGGTCCTTCGCCTGCGTTAGAAGGCGGCCTCCCGCTCCTGGTGGGGTCGAGGCCAGTCATCCGCTTCTCCGAGGCTGCAAGCGGTGACAGCGGTTGGTCAACTATGACGGTGGCACGTAGCTTGAGTGATGCGAGGACCACATCTAGGAGTAGGACCTGGATGTATGGATCCGCTCGAGAGAGCGACTGTGAAAGTTTTTCGAGCAGGATATCCTCCAGGTGTAACTCCGCTAAAGAGATCGCGTAAGGATTGCCAAGGATATGATGCAGGATTGCTAGCGCGGAGCGACAGAGCTGTGCCGCTCTGCCGTCTGGCTGCTCGTCGTCCGACGTCACGTCGAAGGTGACGCATCGTATGCAGACCTGTATAAAAAAGAGCAGGAAAGATATGCTTGTCTCTCCTCCTGGAGCCCCGAAGCCACATCAGTCAGCATAAACACTACTATTGAGGCAGCAAAGTAAATACTTGCCATTGTGCTTCTCAATTTCCTGCTGGCTTGGCTCGTCAGACACTGTGTGTTTCGTGAGCACAGCCCAGATACTTCCCGGCGCCCATCTCAAGGTATTTGATAGCCCCCTAATATAATAAAGGCAGAGGTTCAAATCATCGGTCTCTCGGAGTTCGATAGTCTTGGACACGTCACTTGCCACTTTGTTGAGTTGCAAGAACCCTAGGTCTAGGAACTTGCCAACAAAGATGGAAAAGAGTCTAATTAGAAAGAGACGTACGAAGTTAGTTAGTGGTGAGGCTGCATCTAGGGGCTCGATGGTGCTTACTTGTCAACTCCATTTAGAGTATTGAGCCAGAACTTCACGCTCATGAAGAGCTGTCCCCTGTCGTCAGTCAAGGCATCAAGGACGAGGAAAAGGGGCCTCGTGAGCATGACGTCGTAGTGGTCCATGCCGGCAAGCCTGGGAAAAGTGCCTTTGTACTCCCCGCCGTGGCCAATCCGTGGAGTCCTCGGCCCCCTGCGGTCAGAATTGGAAGGGTTGTCTTGTAGAGTGTGTGACCAGAGGACGCCGAAGCTGCGCCCAGCATCGACCGAGCGGCCGACAGGGGTGTCACCTGTGGTGGCCTGTTGGGTTATTAGACTCGAGATTGCGGCCTCAATGTCGCGATTCTGGGCCCCGAGGGCCGTCTGGAGCTGCCACAAGCCTCGGACCGTCTCAACATGGTACTTTGGCTCCGGCGCAGAGAGATAGAACCAAGCATGCCGCACCAGCTTGGGGACTATCTCGGAAAGCTCGATCTGCGAGACGCGGCTCGAGGAATAGAGAAGAGTTGTGAGAGATAGGAGGGATGAGAATGTGACAAAGTCGAGTGGTGGGCGTGTGGCGAGGCGGTCGTGTACGGCATTGAGGAGATTTTTGTCCTTGAAGGGCGCCTGGGCCGGCGCCTTGTTCAAGAGAAGGAGCAGGATGCGACTCTTGATCCCAATCGCAGTCCCTTGGTTCTCCTCATGGAGTGCCTCGCAGTTCAGGCTGCACGCTTTCTGCAACAGCAATTCGCCTACTCTCTGGCCTGAAAAGGGGGCCGAAGTCGCCTCCAGACTCCCCTGGTCGTTTACGTAGAAGCCCTTGATCCTTTTCAGGATATCCACTGTTTTTGGTGTGTCTTGGGCACCGTCAGAGTTTGCCTTGACTTCCGATGGTAGGAACGCGCGCTCGGGAACAAGTTCCAGCAGGTCGCCCGCGATTCCGAGAGCCTTGGCAGATATTGAATCGCTCTCCTCGGCATCACCCGAAGCTGCCAGCCGGTTCCTTGCTTCCTCTAGCATGCAGAGGATCGACAGTGTAGTCAAAGGAGCGTGGATTGTTATCATCTCCTCTTCCCTCACGTTGAAGTGCGTGAGCACGAACTTGACCAGGGCAAGCCTGTCGCTACGCTCGGCAGACTCTAGGGTACCAGGTCCGAGGGCAGGCGCCAAAAGGCCGAGTAGCTCGCCGTAAATCAGGCCGCTCTCGACGCCATCGAAGAAGACGCTCGCGCTCCGGAGCACTTCGCCGAAATCTAGCTTGGACGGCGCCTTGGCCTTGTATTTGCGCACACTGTCGACGATGGGTAGAAAAACTTCGGGGACAACCAGGCCTCCAATTTCCCAGCGGTCCATAAGCGAGAGGCATATGCGATAAGGGCGTGCCCTATCAGCCGGGGCCCCTTGCTCACTTGCCTTGATCATAGCCAGCAACGACCGGCTCAGGGCTTGGAGTCCGTACTCTTCGAAGTAGTCTGCCTTGGGCGTCGAGTGGCCAGCGTGATGTTCTGACAAGGAGCTCGGGGATTCGGGCACATTCTCGGAATCAAACGCTCCAGCCGTAGGCTCCGGTCCCAGCAGCCACGCCCATAGGCGCCTGTTGAGACTCATTTCTCGCCGGGTGACGACTCCAGCGGCTGCTCTGAGAAGTAGCTCGAGATCCGTGGGCTTCACACGTGCTTGAAGCACCTTCGAATGCAGAGGAAGGTGAGTTACCAGCAAATCGAGGTAGCCTCGCTGGATCAGCAGGTTTTCGTCGGCGAGACCGGCGGCGAAGCAGCGTAGTAAAAGCCCGGGCTCAGGGGAGGTAACTAGCTGTGCGATCTTGAGTGCAGAATCCGGGACAGCCTCGTCCTCGCGCTCGCCGGACTGGCTGGTCTCAGGGGCTAATGGGTGGCCTAGACTTGGCAGGTTACGAATAAGATAAGCCAAAGCACCACCCCGCCTGCTTTGGCTGGTGATGGAGGCTAAAAAGAAGCACTGCCAGAAGAACGAGTCGCCAGAGGAATGCGCAGTCGTTATTTCCTCGCTGTTTGGCGGCCGGATGGCAACCTTGAAGCGGTCCATCAGCTTAAGTGTCTGCTCGAAGTCCTCCGCCGTCTCATCTTCAAGCCCAGGGAGCAAGGCCAGCACCACCGACTTTAGTGCTGGCCGCAGAGAGCGCGGGTTGAGGTCCAGGAAATGGCGCTCAAGCAGGTCGAGAAAGGGCGATCTCACGGAGAGTGAGGCGAAGGACAGAGTGGAGGCCAGACCAGGCAGATAGAGGGGGAGATCTCTGGAAAGACCATCTTTCCCTATCACGGTGAAGATGTAGTGATAGACCTCGAGGGTCTTCTGGTGGACACCAGAGGGAAGCGTGGGGTTCAAGCATTGCGACAGGCGCTTTGCGACAAGGGCCTTGGAGGGGACGGTCGTGATGGCACTTGTTCGGGATTGGAGGGCCTGGTCAAGAGATAAGGTCAACATGTGGGGGATAGACAGTCGCATACAGCAGAAACAGCTGCAGTATTTCTGTGCTAACCTTGAGAAGCCTGTTCAGAAACGAGATGTAATCGGCCCATTCTTGCAGCGCCGTCTCGAAGAGGGACAGGGCCCTCTCAACGTTGGCGGCATACTTGCGAAAGTGCTTGTCTTTTGGGGAGTCGTCTAGGAAGGGAAGCGACAAATTCGCGTCAGCCCTGCCAGGTCAGACAGCTGCATCCGCTCTGGTCTGTCTCCGTACCGGCTCCTAGTTGGTTTCTCCATTGGCGAGGGATGGGGGACTCGCGGCCAGAGCTTGTCGGGGAGACAGAGGCTCCGCGGACCTGTTCAAACGCCATTCTCTGGACAGCAGCACTGCTCTGCTACTAAATCGGACGGGCCGGGACCGTGGCCTTGGGAGTTGGTTCTCAGCCGGTAAGCATCGCGTGGGGGGAGAGCGGCGGCGGATATTGGTGGTGGAGGCTGGCGTCGCGGCAGCCTTGAAGAAACACGTTGACGTCTCATTCAACGTATCCGACGATGCAGCGTGCGCTGAAGCTGGGCGGGCGGATTTCAGTTACGTCAGCGTCTTAGCTGCAGAGCTCCAGCCCCGTAGCCGCACGACCCCACCGCCTACGCGGCGCTAACAGCGCTAGCACGAGCTAGGAGCTCAGGGCTCCACCCTGCATCTGTGCTTTCAAGCTCGTAGCCCAAGCCATTGATGTTCGTGTCGTCACCGCGTCCCCTGAGTTCTTCCGTGTTGCCTCAGACAAATCATTGAGGGCCGACATCTTGTCATCTTCTGGAGCAGACGCCCGCCATGCGCGGCACTCCAATGGGAGAATTGCCCTCAACCTTTAACCATCGCCAAGATTGAATCTCTGTTCGTTTCATCATCGCATTGCCGCATCGACCTTCGCATCGGGGCCAGACCACGCTTCTGTCCCTGTCCCGAATCTCTGCCTCTCACAGAAGGATCATGTGGAGGACTAGCTACGGTATAGACACCGCTGCCGAAGATGCCCGATATGGTCCTGGATCAAGATATAGTCGTCCCCAGTCCCGCCGATGACTCGGCTACCCCCGAACCCGCACTAGAAGCCGAAGCCGAGACTCCCACTCCGCCACCTCCACTCCCCCCACGGCCCCGCCTGCCTGGCGCGCCGCCTGCCGATGGCGCCGCCAGCAAGATGCAGGCCAGGCCGACCACGGCGGTCTCGTCGGTCGACATCCAGACCATGTCGTTCCCCGACGGCTCCCGCGGCACCTTCTCCTCCTCGAGCCCCTCGGCCCAGCTCGCTAGCGGGTACGCCACTCCGATGGTTCCCGACGATTCGGCCAGCGTCATGACTTTTGCGCCGACTCTCAAGGCCCCTGGCGACCTAGAGAGTCTTATAAACCGGGAGATGAGTGCAAAGAGCCGCGCCTGGCAGCTCCTGAGAGCCCAGTCCGCCAGCCGCCCCCCCTTCGAGGTCGCGGCCGCCGGGCTTGGTCCCCAGGACGAGCTGGCCGGCTTCGCGCGCGAGTTTGACGGGTTGTACGACGCCGCGTCCTCCGGGGCGCAGGATGAGGAGGCGCTGCTTAAGTTGTGGAAGGCCAAGCTAAAACACTACATGATCCTGTCGTCGGCCGGCAAGCCCATCTGGAGCCGCCACGGCGATCCGAGCCTGATCAACTCGTATATCGGCGTAGTCCAGACCATTATATCTTTCTACGAGGGCGCCAAAGACCCATTGCAGGGATTTACAGCTGGAGGCACCCGCTTCATTATCGCCACCGAGGGTCCGTTGTATTTTGTGGCCATCAGCCGCCTCGGCGAGAGCGACTCGCAGCTGCGCGGCCAGCTCGATGCCCTCTACATGCAGATACTGTCTACCCTGACGCTGCCCAGCTTGACCAACATTTTCGTCCACCGGCCGTCGTCTGACCTGAGTAAGCCGCTCCAGGGAACCGAGTCCCTGCTCTCGGCCCTGGCCGACAGCTTCACCAGGGGCTCGTCTTCGGCACTGCTCGGCGCCCTGGAGTGTCTGAAGCTCAGGAAGTCTCAGCGCCACGCAATCAACAATGCCTTCCTTAAACAGCGGTCTGAGAAGCTGCTGTACGGCCTTATCGTCGCCGGCGGCAAGCTCGTGAGCGTCATTCGTCCTCGCCGGCACTCTTTGCACCCCAGCGACCTAGAGCTGATATTCAATATGCTCTTCGCATCGGACAGCATCAAAGCTGGCGGCGGCGAGAATTGGATCCCTCTGTGCCTGCCTGCCTTCAACAACAGTGGCTATCTTTACATGTACGTGAGCTTTTTTGATAAGCCAAGCGCAGATTCGTCCGAGGACCCTGCAGCGGTCCCTCCACCTGCCAGACCAGCGGCGTCCCTTGCCCCTGAGGACGAGATTGCCATCATCCTCATCAGCCCTGACAGGGAGAGCTTCTTCGAGCTCAAGGAGATGCGCGACAAGGTGGCTCAGAATCTGAGAAAGAACGGGGGGTTGTCTCTCATCAGAGCTGCCGCCGCCGCTGGCCGGCCGCGGGTGAGCGAGGTGGCCCCGGGCAGCCAGATCGCGCACTTCCTGTACAAATCGCGGGCCAATGTGCAGTTCGTCTCCTCGTCGCTCGACGAGGCCGCCTTCGCCGACGTTGTGGCGCGCCGCCGGCTATCGACGCACTACCACCGGCTGCACGCATCGGCGCATGCGCGCCACTCGCACCTCCGCGTTCTGCACTGCTCCGGCGAGGACTCGACGAGCCTCGCCTGGGTCACCCCCATGTTTGAGTTCTACTGCGTTGCCGGACCCAACTCGTCCCGCGCCGCTATGAGCCAGGGGGCCAACCGGATCGTCCAGTGGGCCAGGCGCGAGGAGGAGCGTCTCTTCATCGTTGGTGGCGGAGTCTTTTGATTATCGGCAGTTGCGCGCTTCCATTTCAGCACGGCCCAACTGGCCCCTTCGGGTGGGCTATACTAATGATGCGTGGTGCGCTCGTTGGTATACAAAAAAATAGTAGACAACAGCAGGGCTTCAGTAAATCTCAGCCCATGTGAATCCACCAGCACTCAGGAAAGACAGGGCGCCGCTTGGTGCCATTCTCGTCCACCAGGGTCACTTCCGACCTCCCGAGTGTTGGAAGGCCCACGTGTTCCTTGGCCTGGTACAACTGCCAGTCGGTCATGGTCAACTTCCCTCCCGACAACGGGTAGGGCGCCGGGTACCGACCCTGCGAGCCCTGTGTCTCCCCGGCTGGCCCCTCTCCATACCACCTCGCTCTCCGCCCGCCCTTCTCGCCCTCGCCACCGCTGCCGGGAGCCTTGCGTCGCGCGCCACACTTTCTTCGTATAAAGTCCACCGCACGCGGCACCATCGAGAGCACCTTACCCTTCTTCGTCGCGCCAAACCTCCCAACCCCAGCGCAATCCCCAAAACCCACGTCCGATCTCGTCGCCCGGGTCCCGCGGACCACCCAGAAGTCCTGTGAGACCTGACCGGCGGTCTCGCCCGGCGCGTCTGTGCTTTTCACAACCGCAGGGGCGGCGGCGGCGGGCCAGCCGCGGCCGAGCCCGTCGCTTTTCTCCCTCTTCTTCTTCTTCGTTCCCTTCTCGCGTGGGCTTCCGCCGCGCCCGAATAGCGAGGGCGTCGTCAGCGCGGCCATGGCCGGCCTGGGCCCCTCGCTCGCGTCCCGCCGCAGAGTCACCCAGTGCAGGTCCCCGTTGCCCAGCAGCGGCATCTCGCTGCCCAGGGTGCCGGGCATGCGGGGGTGCGAGGGGCGCGTCGTCGAGAACATGGCGCTGGTTTTCTGGTTGGGTTTCGACTAGGTCGTCAGCTTGGAGGGGTGGGACTCCGGACAAGAACGGTTGGGACACGGCGGGCGAGGGCCTGTGTGGGAGCGAGGGGGCTCTCTCTGTCGGCGATTTTGCCGCAACGCCACGGCCGATGTTCTTCGGATGAGCGGAAGTGCGGTCGCGGATCTATCCCGACTGATCGAGCCTCCCTCAGTCCGTCCCACCTTGTGTCCATCTTCCAAGGAAGGCTCACTCGATGAGAACGCTCTCCGCGTAGCTATAAGATGCGTTAGTTATAGCGCTAGCGCTAGGTCACCCACTTCTTTTCGTTATTTAAGACCACATCGCATTCGATACGCGGGCATTATATACCTTCTCCTGCCGCCACTCTCCAGCCTCCGATGGCTTCTCGCCCCGATACCGTTTTGGGAAATGTTGGTCGTGGCGGCTTGTTGTGCGAACTCAGATGGTCGCAAAGAAAGTAACTCTTGTGGCACTTCTTTCTTAGCCGCCACGGACTGGTCCCATAGCATGACCAACTGCTGGCCATGGCAGACAGATGTCATCGAAGGAGTGGCGTTCTAATATAACCGTATGTGCATTTCTTCGCGTATTATCTTTGGGTATTAGACTAGCAGAGTATACTAGACCACCTCGCCGCCGGTATTGAATAGTCCCTCCTGTCTCCTGCGTCTCCATTGGGTGGTAATTAATCTACTCAATCCAAGCCCTGCTCCCTGCCGTGCTTCGCCGGTGACAACCAAATTTGCAGCGCGTCTTGAAACCTTAAAACACCCAGCATATCTCCCTGTCTTAACACTAGAACAAACGACAGCCTAGAAGGGTGACTGAGCAGGTATCTCAAGGAAAGAAAAGAGGATACATAAGAGGGAGGAGTAACAAACTGAAACAAGGGCTTAGGTATGGAAAAAAGAAGCTTAACTATGGGTGGCTTCCAAGAATCCATCGCATTTCCTTTTCAAAAAAAAAAAAAGTCCTCCAACTACCTCGCCCTGTGGCGCTTGTGTATGTAAGTTTTCACCGCATGCCTCGCCCCTTTGACCAGTTTCGAGAGCTTATTCCGGACCCGGCTCTTGCTGCGCGTTCTGTCTTTCTTGGACGCGGGTACGGGCTTGTCTTTGAACAGGTCGCTCTGGCTGTCTGCCGCCCCAAGTGCAGCTCTGTTGGCATTGTTGCCCGCTCCTTGATTGCAACTGCCGTCTGAGGCCTGCCTGGATGCTTCGCGGCCGGTGCGACGCGAGAGTGACTCTGCGAGCCGCAATCGAATACCGGAGAATCTCCTTCTTGGTATTTGCTTCTGCGTATTGCCAGCGGCACCAGGAGATGTTCCGACGTCGTGTTCCGGAGAGACAACGGTCTCAGTGCTGGAGAACACCGGTGCGGCGGGGTTGATATCCAGAGATACACCCCGGGTGGTCTCCCGGTTCTCAGAACGGCATGGGCTCGGGCTCGGGGGGAGTGAGCTTGTATCTTCGAGTCGCGCACGTCCATGGCGCTCAGTGGGCGGAAATGGCCTGCTGATGTCAGGTGGTGACGTTGTCTCCAGGCTCGATATAAACGACGCCCCGGGAACCAAGCCGTTGCTCTCCGATGACTCCAATACGATTGTTGACGTGTCAATGACAGAGGCTCTTTTGATGGCCCCGGTCTCGGCCGAGTTGCCTTCGTTGCAGGTATTCTTGGGGATCTTCAGCTTGATTTTCCTGCACTTGGTCGACCTTGCATTTCTCAGGTTGCCGTCAAGACTAGATGATGGCACAGCTTCGCAGGAATCGGGTGAGCCAGGCGAAAAGTCGCTATCCTCTTGCCGTGGCGAACTCGACTCTGGGCTTGAAACACGCAGCTTGAGCTTGGAGACCTTGGGCTGAAGCTCGGTCTCCTCGTCTATCTGATGCATACGGGCCTCCGGGGCAAGAGCAACTGACGACTCATTCTTTTTCGATCTCGGAGTGGAGATGCTGAGTATCTGCACGATTGAGCGGCCATCGTCGGAATCCTCTCCGGATATCTGGGTGCTGGAGTTTGCCGGTGGGGAATGGTCTCCGGGCAGAGGTGGCAGGGCTTTGATAAGTTGCGGAATGCTGTTTCGCACACGAAGCTCTTTTGCGGGAGATATGGGCTTCGGAGCCAGCATTGGCGTCTCACTCCGAGCAGGCGATATCTCGATAGACACTGAATCGCGTTCCACCCTCCCGTTGATTCTGGTGTATCTCAACAGGCTATAGCTCTCGCGGCAGTGACGCCCCAGTGATCCCTGGCGGTCCCAGGTGCTGCTGTCGCCGTGCGATCCATCAAACCCGAAAGCAGGACTGGCTTCAGGCTCGGACCCATCAAAGGTCGTCGAGATATTCTCCCTCATCTTATCTGATATCCGGGCACTGTGGACTGGCTTGATGCTGCCTGACCGGTATCGCGACGAGGCAGGTTGAGAACAGGCCGCCGTCTCCGAGGAGCTATGCACCGTCTCATGGTCTGATTGCATCCAGCTAGAGATATGCTCCGAGACTGTAGTGTCGGAGTCACGGTACGTGTTTATAGTCACGCCCGCGGGACTTGCCGTATTTTCCGAAGACTCGACTGAGTCTGATGCCTGCGCAGTGCTTGGGGAAACAGCAGAAGACAAGCGACCACTAAATGTGTGGGGGGCACGTAGAACTTGTCTACACTCATTCTGACCAGTGCTTGACGCTGACCCTCCCCTCTCCGGATCCGGAGCACCATGGTCGGCCTGCTGATGGTTGGGTCGCGAAAAATCATCGCCATCCTGCTCCATTTGCGGTGAAGACAGATTGTTGGCCAGCCACTCTTTGTTCTCAGAGATAAGGGTCTCAATGCCTCGCTCCGAATTAGGGCTCAGATTGGACGGCAGGGGCTCAACACGAACAGGAGTGGAGCTAGGAGCAGCAGGCATACTCTCGGAGCCACGTCTGCTGTGGCTATTGTCGGACCGAGGGGTCGAGAAGCCGCTAGGCGAAGGAACATGACATGGCTTGGACCGACCCGACCAACTGTTGGTTGGAACAGGAGACCGACGAGAGTTCGCATTGTGAGCCAAGACCGGAACGAGTGGGCTGCGGGTCCTGAGGGCGCTGTAGTCATGTCTCTCACTATCGAAGTCTTCGGAATAGTCATAATAGAACGGACGCGAAGGGGCTTTCGAGTCTGGCGGGCGGCCGGGTGCGGGTGAAGAATACTGGTATTTGTCGATGATGGATCCAAAGCTCGAATTCCTGAACCTCGAGTCGTGAGTGCCATAATCAGTGGCCTCGGTAGATTGCATAGCCCAAGGGTGGGCTGGGCGAGGATGGTGGTAGGGGCCACGGTAGTCAGGTCCTGTGGAAGAAGAAGTGCGCTGAGATCGATGAGAGCCATGGCTGGAGTACGACCGCGTCGACCGGGCTGCCTCGGGCCTCATTGATGGGGGAGGACCCCGGCGGCTGCCTTGCCCGTACGCTTGCTGCGACCTCAAGACTCGGTGGTGGTCGGTCCTCTAGACATAGGGATCAGACACTGGACACAGCCACTGCTAACAATAGCAAAGTGTCTACAGCGCTGGTGATCGCAGTAAAAACACGGAGAGGCTCTTACATGAGAAACACGATCGATCCCAATCATCCTGCTGTAATCAACGTTCCCGTTCTCGGTGAGGGCAGGCGACGAAGGCCGGACCCCTGGGCGCTTGAGCCTGGTGGGATACGGATAAGGCGACCGGGGCCGTTGCAGAGAGGGAGGCATGGTCCCGGCAGGGCGGTTGCGTGCAGGAGGCCGTTGGCTATACGTCTTGGAGCCATAGCTGGTCATGGAGTAGGAGCGAAGGCCCTGGCTGTCGAACGGCGGCGGCAGGAAGCTGTGGGCCGGCTGCTGGCTGCCGGGCTCGTACATGGAGATGGTGTCCGAGGCGGCGTCTCTGTACGAGGGCAGACGCCTGCGGTCATCCCGGACATGGGTTTGTGATGGCGCATGGCGGCGGTGGTCCCCAGACTCAGAGCGCCTCCTGGGGCGGGGCGTGTCGTCCCAGTAGGCCGAACGCTCGCGCGGCAGTTGGTTGAAGGTGGCGGATGAACCGATGGGACGGATGGAGAAGATGCCGATGTCTCCCGTCTCGGTGGTTGTCTTGAGCATGCTCTCGAGCGGGCCAGGCGAAGGTAGCAGTGTGGCATTCTCATGGACGCTGCGCAGGTGGCGGCTCGGCTCGGCCGACGAAAGCGAGCCCAGACGGGCCTGGGAGTTATATGCGGCGTTCAGGGACCCATGGCTGGCAGCTGGTCGCGTCGTACGCGGGTTTTCCATTGGAGCGAGGGGCGAGGAGGGAACACAGGCCTGACCGCTCGTCTCCGAGGAGTTGAGCAGCCCGAGAAGCGTACATCTGATGTCTACCAAGGTACCGCACCTAAATGGAGACCAAAAAGAGAGCTGCAGCCTGTGACTCGGGCTTCCGCTGCGAATAAGATTACCAGGGTGAGGCAAGCAAAGGGAAAGGCTGCTTGCGGACGAGGGACACGAGACGGCACCGAGAAGGAGGATGATGACTTGGGCAAAGAGACAGCTAGGGGGAAATGACGGACTACACGAGTGTCGGTGGAAGCCGTCGCGGTGCGCAAATTGGGCCTTCTCGCCTTACGTTGATAGAGGTAGGTACCACACGTGCAGGAGGTAGGTATGCGCCTACTACCTCCCAGCCAAAGAAGTTGTTGCATTCCGCTTGTATCAACTCAGGCCAGTGATGGCGGGAGTCACCACTCCAAACCTCGGAAGGAGCCACGGATGGGTAGCGGGAAAAGACCACCTACCTGTAGGTCCCATCCTCGAGCAGCACTGCTCGCCCAGATCTCTCAAAGCTCTCGCGCGGAAGGCTCGACTTGACGCAGTAGCATCAGAATTGGCAGGTAGCCCCAGTCACTAGTCTCACGAAAACGGAAGGAACCAGCGGTTCGCCCCTGTGAACCATTGCCACGGGCACTTGCGGGAAATATGGGTACAACCAGTCCACAGCACTGGCTTCGCGCACCGGATATACCCCTGAGTTTACATGATGGCGAGGATGCACGGATCCCACGTCCGTGTCTTTCTGTCGAGCCTAGGTTCGGGCCATGACTGCGATCCCCCTTGAATCGTCAGCCGTCATTCTGCCCATCCAGGCGTTCCTTGTAGCGGCAAAGCAACCCAGCGCGGGGAGCATGCCAATTCCATGCCGGTTCCAAGTGGTTGTGTTCATCGGTAGGCACTCTCGGCCATTACCGAACCAAGCCCGTGATTTCCTCCGATCCGAGATGGAGATGGGACCGAGACTGAGGCCGGCAGTCCGGGGAACGGGCCGGGGCAGTAGCTGAGGCATTCAAGTGGGCCCGCCATGCCAGCTGACCGTTGGTGCGTTCCATGCCTGCATGCCTGGATGCGATGGCGTCCGCACCCACCGCGGTTGTCTCCGGGGCTGTCTCTGGGGCTGTGCTCGATTCAGACTGCGGCCGCCGTACCCAGAAAGATTGCAACAAAACAATCTGTGCTGGCCAGCCGCATCTTTTAATAGAAGCAGGCTCGGCGCCACTCTCGTCATCAGGATGCACAGCTTCAACAGACAAGGTGGTCTTCTTGGCCGGGCCTCGTCTCAGATGACCGACCACATGCGGCACGGGTAAAGCTCCCGCGGGATGGATCGGTGTTGTTCGTTACGAGACTCTCGCCTGCGTAGGACACAACTTGCTCAGTGGCCGTCAGCTCTGTCCTCTGCAAGGAGTGGAGATCTGGCCTTTCAGAGTTGCGCCGCCGTATCTGTCGCGTCCCCTAGTGCTCTTTGCCTAATGTGGTCCTTGCCGCTCACGGTTGCGGAGCTTACACGCCAAGCATGGATACTTCGGTGGTTGGTGCCGCCGCCAGCCGCTCTGGGCGGGCGGACGAGCTGAAAGGAGACAGTAGCCCCCCTGCAAACCCCACTGGAGCAACAAACAACCTGATATTCACACCGAGAAGGCCACCTGGCCCCAAAGACACGGGAGCTAGGGACCTCGTGGGGTTGGATTTTTCTGACGTGGGATTCCGTCCCTGCTCGCTTACAATTCTAGACAAGAAGGAGGATCTGTTGTGCACGAGGCTGAGTAAACCGCTAGATACTGTACACAGTCGAGTGCGGATTACAGGTCATACTCCACGTCGCTTCCTCCGAATAGGCCCACGTTCCGTTTTCCCCTTGAACCCCGATTTTTCTAACCTTGGTGCCCGTCATATTGCATCGAAGCCAAATGGAGCCCAGAACACACACGCTGCCCCCGCATGAGACAATTTCAGTGAGACTGCTGAGAGTGCTGTCTGGAAGAGGGTGCAGCACCCGCCGAATTGCGGTGGGGGTCGAGGTAGCAGGCCTTGTGGCGATCCAGCAACATGCAGGAGGATCAACTGCGTGCTACCAGGCTTGGCTGGCTAGCCGCCGGATGGAATGGTCCAAAGGTGGTGGCGGGTATTGTGCATGAAATGGGACTGTCGGCCCAGCTGATTTATAATTGCCCAGCAACTGACAAGAGGGCGTCCCTGTGATTACAATCCGGAGGCGGGGTAGGACCCAGATATCTGGCTGGAGCCCCAATCGAGCCTTCTCGCAGGGAGAATAGGCGTCAGAGAGGCATGTGGCTTGGGAAGGGTGATTCCAGAGCTTGCCCGAACCTAGGGAGGAAATAATCTATCTTGCTGTCAATGGCAAACTCCTGCATCTGCCAAATCACCTCCCCTCAAGACAGTGTGGCAGGAACAAAGCCCCGCTCGGCGGGCGGGAATGGCGGGGAGGTACCTCCTCCCACCTGCACCCTGATCCCCACTCCCTGGCTGCGCCAATGCATCCGCCCAGTGCCGCCCACCCAGCTCCTGCGCCTTCCGCGAGGTCAACCCCCTCTCGCGCGCCAAACCAAGGCGTGGGGCTCTGTGGGCAAGCTGCACCTCCTGCTCCCTGAAAAAAAAGACAGGTGTTCTTAAACTTCTGTCGGATTCGTCCCATCCTCCAGACGGACACGCTTGCTTTATAAAGGCAACGCAACGTCAAGCACCCAATTCAGTTTTCCCTCCTCCCATCCCCCCAATTCCCAGAACCCCATCCGCAGTCGCACAGCGCGACTTTCTCTGGCAGAACCCTGCGCCTTGCCCCTCAATAATTTTGGCAATTGTTGAACAGACTGCGCAACGAGCCGCCCTGGTTTCTGTGCAACATGCCCACCCCAAGGAGCCTGGCCCTCGGCTTTCTGGCCGCCGCCACTGCTGTCTCGGCCTCTGATGTCGTCCAGCTCAAGACGGACACCTTCGATGAGTTCATCAAGGGCAACGACCTGGTTCTGGCCGAGTTCTTCGCGCCCTGGTGGTGAGTCCCTCTCCGCCCCTCCAATGCCACCTGCTGCCGTCATGGTTGCCTCCGCCCCTGCCCTTCGTGGTTCCGTGCGCTGACCCCGGTTTGCCTCACTTGACAGCGGCCACTGCAAGGCTCTTGCGCCCGAGTACGAGGAGGCTGCCACCTCGCTCAAGGAGAAGGACATCAAGCTCATCAAGGTCGACTGTACAGAGGAGGCGGACCTGTGCCAAAAACATGGCGTTGAGGGCTACCCGACCCTGAAGGTTTTCCGCGGCGCCGACAACGTTTCTGCCTACAAGGGCCAGAGGAAGGCTGCTGCGTAAGTTTATTCGTCCTCATATCGCCACCCAGGCAAACCGTCGCAAAGGATGCAGCAATCTAATCTTGGACGCCTCCACCTCTAGCATCACATCCTACATGGTCAAGCAGTCGCTCCCGGCTGTGTCGCTTCTTACTAAGGACTCGCTTGAGGACTTCAAGAAGGCCGACAAGGTTGTTATCGTTGCCTACATCACCGCCGATGACAAGGCCTCGAACGAGACCTTCACCAAGGCCGCCGAGAAGCTGCGCGACAACTACCCTTTCGGCGCCAGCAACGAGGCTGCCCTGGCCGAGGCCGAGGGCGTCACTGCCCCCGCCATCGTGGTCTACAAGTCCTTTGACGAGGGCAAGTCCGTCTTCAAGGAGAAGTTCGACGTCGAGGCTATTGAGAAGTTCGCCAAGACGGCGGCCACTCCCCTGATCGGCGAGGTCGGTCCTGAGACCTACTCCGACTACATGTCGGCCGGTATTCCCCTGGCATACATCTTCGCCGAGACTGAGGAGGAGCGCAAGACACTCAGCGACGCCCTCAGGCCCATCGCCGAGAAGCACCGGGGTGCCATCAACTTTGCCACCATTGATGCCAAGGCTTTTGGTGCTCACGCTGGCAACCTTAACCTGAAGGTCGACAAGTTCCCCGCCTTCGCCATCCAGGAAACCAGCAAGAACACCAAGTTCCCCTACGACCAGGAGAAGGAGATCACCCACGACGCCATCTCCAAGTTCGTCGAGGACTTTGTTGCGGGCAAGGTTGAGCCCAGCATCAAGTCTGAGCCGATCCCCGAGAGCAACGACGGCCCCGTCAAGGTTATTGTCGCCAAGAACTACGATCAGATCGTTCTCGATGACTCCAAGGATGTCCTGGTCGAGTTCTACGCCCCGTGGTGCGGACACTGCAAGGCTCTGGCTCCCAAGTACGAGGAGCTTGGCGAGCTCTTCGCCAAGAGCGAGTTCAAGGACAAGGTCGTCATCGCCAAGGTTGACGCTACCGCCAACGATGTCCCGGATGAGGTCCAGGGCTTCCCCACCATCAAGCTCTTCGCCGCCGGCAAGAAGAGCGAGCCCGTCACCTACAGCGGCTCGCGCACCATCGAGGACCTGATCACCTTCATCAAGGAGAACGGCAAGTACAAGGCCGAGGTCTCTGTTGCGGCTGAGAAGGAGACTCCAGTCGCCCAGGCTGCCACGGAGAAGGCTGAGTCCACCTCGACCGGAACTGCGGCCGAGAAGGAGACCGATGTCCATGACGAACTCTAAATGATATGGCTTTCCGTATTCCTTTTCTTTACACCGGGGGGCACACGATTTTTCTCATGTAAAAAAATACCAGGGACTAGGTTACGAGAATGGACACTTTTGCAATGAATTGACTTAGTCGAGCACTGGCCGCTTGAGTAAGATGCACCCTTATTTAGACGTCTAAGCGAATGCAGTCTGTAGGTATGCTTCAGCCGCACTGCACTGCACGCACACGGTCCGTCGGTCGGTTGGCTATGTCAACGTGGCCATTCCCGTCGCTTGAGCTGAAGGGAGCCGCGAGTCTTGGCAGGGGCCGTCTGAGCTCCGCATTTGCCACCCCCTTACCCAATCTACGGGCTGTAGTTCTGCCAACGCAGACCGCCCAAGAGATCGTGCCATCCCCGTATGGGTATTTCCTTGCCTTAGAGGCTCGCTGCCCAGGAGTCTGGTGCGTCCCCCTGCTCATTCTCCACGATTTCTGTCGATCACCCCAGAAAACAACAAACTTTCCTCGCAGAGCGCGCCCGTCTCCGTCTCCCACGACAGCCTACTCCATACGTATTACGCCAGCCAATACCCACGCGACCATGTCATCCAGAATCTTCTCTCCCGGCGCGCGCGCGCTGGCTCAGGCTTCGGCCGCCTTCCGCAGCGGCCGTACCTTCCAGACGACGTCGCGGCGATTTGATGCTGGCGCTATCCCGCTGCCAGCCCGCAAGCCCGTCGGCGCCTTTCGCGGAGGGTGAGTGGCTGTCCTTGCGGAACGATCCTGCGCGCGCTTGCTTCCGTGGCTCTGCTGTCGTCCTTTCGTCCTCTTGTTCTATCACTAACGCATGACACACCCCACCCAGCCTCTTCGGATTCCTCCTGGGCACGACGTTGGCCGGTAGTGGTGTCTACTACTACGTCCTGCAGGAGTACAAGGCGTCCAACGAGCTGCTGACAGAGGATATCTACGTGCGTTATTGCATCTAAACGCTTTCCTCTTTCATTTTGGCATCGAAAAACCACACAGCACGGCACCTATAGACACATCATCTCGTAATTACTCCGGCTTCGAGACAAGCCAAATCTCGAACTCCCCCTTCCCCGCCTCATAGTCGCCACCGAGTCGGGAACGGTGCGTCCGTTGAAGATGATGCGAGCTAACGCGGTGCACGTCGGGCGTTTTAGAATCTGCAAGCTTCAGTTCAGCGATTGAGCACCTACTTGACAAATCTAGAGGAACGGATAGAGGCCACGGAACGTAAAAAGAAATAGAGGGACAGGGAAAAAACAGAACGGCGTCTACGAAGGGATAGGATGACCGGAAAACACCACAGTTGGCTGGTTGACACCGGGATGGCCTGAGGGTAATAGGTCTGGCGGCTCCCAAGACTGAAACAATTAACGGAAGGCAGGCATCTACCATTCGTAGCAATCGAGGCTGTAATTGCTGGAACAAAGAGGTTGTCCGATATGTGTTTGCGCTCAAGGTCAAGCTCTTGGCACCATGCTGATCCGAGATCGTGAAGCCGCCTGGGGCAGCTTCTTGCCAGTAACAACAGCTCACTAATAGATGGCGTGTGTGATGCAGGGCCGACCTGCATGACCGGACCGTTTCATCTAGCTAGCCCAGGTGGCCGATGTGTGTAGAAGTCGGCAGCCAGTGGTGAGCCTTTTCTTCTACTTTCTTTTGGGCCACCAGCCACATGCAGCTCTTGCAGGATTGATTCCTGTGACGTGCCTTCTCTGGCCCAGCTGCACGGCACCTCCTCAGAGTCCAGCAGAAAATTGAGCACCAGGGGAAAGGTCAGCTGACTTCGTGCGCCAACATGATCGAAATTGCCCCGCATTGCCTGCAAGTCGCGTCGGTCACGTCTTCGTAATTCCGACAGCTCACCTAGACAGCTCAGCCTTTTGTCATCAAAGTCATGACACAAAAGTTCATGTGCCTTATCGTCAAAAGCGCATGATTGAGCGAACACTGCCAGGACGAAATCGCCTAAAAGATGACGATTGGTATCCAGCGCCTCAATGCGAGGCGGTCGCAGCCCAACCCCAACATCATCTTCATCAAACCCCTGAAGGGCCCCGATGAGGCCACCGCCCAGGACTTCCTAGAGAGGATTGCAGCTCAATGTCGTAAGCTGCTATCCCACATAGCCTGATTTGTCATGCGATATCCCTGGTTTAATCGTCATCAGTATTGACCAGCAGCGACGCTGCCTCTCCTCCAGTGCCCATCATGAAGGAGCATTGTATCTCGGTCATGTCGCTAGAGGAGTACGAGCCTAATGCCGAGTTCGTCGGCCGGAACTTCAATGCTGGCGAGGTGATCCAGCTGGTTCTCAAGGCGCGCTTCACGGGCCGCTGGCTGCCGTTCGAGTACGTGCAGATGGTCATGATGCACGAGCTCGCGCACTGCAAGCAGATGAACCACTCGCGCGCCTTTTGGGCCGTCAGGAACCAGTATGCCGAACAGGTGCGCCAACTCTGGACCCGCGGCTACACGGGCGAAGGTATCTGGGGTCGTGGGGCGCTCCTGGCCACGGGCTCCTGGGAGGCCAATACCGTCCTGCCTGACGAGCCGCTGCCGGAGCACCTGTGCGGCGGCACGTACCGGTCGCGGAGGCGGGGTAAGAGGAGGAGGGCCAAGCAGCCGGAGCTCTCGTACCAGGAGCGCAAAGAACGGCGCATACTCAAGAAGTTTGGGGCAAACGGGGTCGCGCTAGGCGAGGATGAAGTGGTCAAGGCGGAGCTCGAGAAAGGCAAGCGGACGGCGGCGAAGCCCCGCGTGGCTGGGAGCAAGAGGGGCAGAGAGCTACGTGCCGCGGCGGCCCTGGCCCGGTTCGGGCGGCAGACGCAGTCGAAGCTAGAGTTCAAGCCGAAGGGCGAGCCGGATGAGAAGGAGACCCCTCGCGTGAAAAACGAGGCTGGCGTGAAGGAGGCCGCCAAGGTAAAGATTGAGGCCGACACCCCGACTGCATCCGAGTCGGAAAGCACCGTTGGAGTCAAAGAAGAGGACATCTCGACCGCCTCGGAATCGGAATCGGAAGATGACGAGGGGGAAGACTACGACGAAATCAAGACGGAGCCCGGCCTGCCCGACGCTGTGGACATCGACGGAAAGACTATGCGTGACGGCAAAGGCCGCGGCATGGTCAAGGTGTGCGAGGACGAGAGTCCCGACGACGAGGAAGCCAGGCAAGAGTTGGTCGAGCTCAGGTCGTCGTTCAGACAGAGGGCTGCTCGGCGTGACAAGGCTCCCAGTCCGGCGCCAGCAAATTCAGATGCGAAACGCAAAGAAGCAACGCCCAAAATGGACCCGCCTCCTGCAATGAATAAGCTGAAGGCGGCGACGGGTAGTCAGCGCGTTTCTGACGCCGCCACACTGGCGCACCCCAAGGCCAGGGACTCGCCCAGCACATGCGCTCCTTCGGCTTCCTCTACGGGAAACGCTGCCAAGCCCCGCAACAGCCACGGGGTGTGCACTGTCTGCTCGTTTGCCAACGAGACGCTCGCGCTTTGCTGCGCCCTGTGCTCCAACGTGCTCGATCCAGCAAAGGACAAGAGGGCATGGAGATGCAGTAGCGGGACGTGTGCAGACAGTGACTACGTCAACGCCGGTGACTGTGGTATCTGCGGCGTGTGCGGCTCGCGCAGGAGCACATGAAGCAGGGGTAATGGGGGACAAATCTGGCTGTGTCCCGGTGGATTGTTTGCTTCATCATCACACAGAAACCGCCGGCGCCGCACCGAGCGACACACTGCGCACGTAGCTACGAGAGAACGAGTGGACGAAAGGCGTGGTATTTTGTTATGATGTCCATGCTGGGCATATGTTTGTACTTTATTGGCTCTCACACAGCTTCTGTTGATGGGGATTTCGCCGGGCAGAGTTGGCAGCCCTGCTTCGATGGCTGGCGAGTCAGAGGGAGGCGGATCGCCAACATGGCTCGTTTGCGTGCTGTTATCTGGAGTCGGAATGTTTCTAGAACACACGGGTTTCTAGACGGGCGGGCAAAACGATTGGCGTCGATCTGGCAATCGCTGTATGGGAAATCCGGACGTCGGGCGTCCCTGGCTCCCCTTCCCGCCCGTCGACGGTCCAGTCGGGAAGCAGGACTGGCGAAACGGACAGGGGCATTTCACTGGAGCTGTTGTTTCACTTGAAAAAGGGGGGCAGGGTCTGCCGTTCTTGGGTCACATCGGCGCCCACGCCGGGTTTTTTTTTCTTTTTCTTTTTCTTTTTCGTTATCGATAGGTCGCGGAGCCTCTCTCGATTTGAAGTGTCCATCACATTCCAAATCGAGTAACCAACTTCAAGCCCGCCGCAGGACATGTGGGGGGCGCGTCAAATAATTCGACAAATAATTCGACAACCGAGCGTTTGCACGCACGCGCATATACCCCACCCACTCCCACTCCCACTCTCCCGGCGGGGCATTCTATTGGCGACTCGGGCCGTTTCAAGGCAATGCCGCCATCAAGCCACTCAAGGACGAAAAAGGGAGCCATGGAGCCACGGGGAAGAGGCTCAGCCTCGCGGATCAGCTCTCGCGGGGGTGCGCTTACCGGTATTCCGTGTTCCTGTCCATGCGATTGCATGAACTGAGCGCCACAGGGATCTTTGTGCGTGTTTTATTCTTCTCTTCCATCTCTCGGTCTCCTCCTCTCGCGGAGTCCGGCATGTCGTTCTTCAAGCCCGCGCTCAACCGCTGCTCCCTTATCCCCTCTGGCTGGGGTACGGGGTGCTAGGGAGAGTCGTCGTGGGACAACAGCTGCTCCATTGGCGATCCTCGGGCGATCCTCAGGCGATCCTACTATAGACCGAAGGAGGGCGGAGGAGGAGCAGAAACACGGAGGGCAGGCATTGGGAGCTAGCTGTTGACAAACGCTCTACCTACTACAACCAGAATACCTGTGGAAGGGATTTCCCTTCCTTTCACCTGGGTGACAAACGGCGCATACCCTGCCTCAGCTTCCCGTTAGTCCAGACGATCCGCCGCCCCAGCCCGACGAAGGGGAAAAGAAATGTAATGTGTCATGTCACCCTCTCCAGCAAAAGGGGGTGGCCCTTTTCATATTCCCTCAATGTCTCTGTTTGATTCTTTTCTGTGGCTCCCTCCCCCGTTAGTGATTCGAGGGCGGCGTTTGCTATACTCGTGCGGGCTAAAAGCGCCTGCAATTTAACGGTCCTCCGGAGTAAAGTGCGGCGGGGCAATTCGACGTTTTCGGGGCAATTCGACGTTTTCTATAACATTTTCCCCA
>NW_008804549.1:1727065-1785625 GCF_000145635.1 Gaeumannomyces tritici R3-111a-1 | reverse complement strand
GGTTATGCAAAATTACTGGAAAGTAAAGTACGGCTTTAATTTTTGCTTTGGCCGTTTTTTTTTCCAAGCAAATATATTGCGGAAAAGTACGAAATTTCGTTACCGGAAATTACGGATAACGAAAAAAAGTAAATCCAAACCACAAGCCGGTTGTTAATTTAACCGGCACGGATTTGCTTTAAATAGCTTTATTTTTTGCTCAATTTAATCCACGCCTTTTACTTTTAACTTTTTTGTGCACCGTGCAAAAAGTGGTGGGCGGCTCATTACCTTTTTAACGGCGATACATTGGTTTCTAGCTAATTTGGGTGGGGAAAAAGTGTTACAGAAAAAAACGTCGAATTGCCCCGAAAACGTCGAATTGCCCCGCCGCACTTTACTCCGGAGGACCGTTAAATTGCAGGCGCTTTTAGCCCGCACGAGTACCTTCTTGTTGCTATCATTCATTCCCTTGTGCCCGGGCTCCAGCGTCGTGCCAGAAGTGGAAGGCTTGGTTGATTAATGCGAGCGTGCGGTTCCCTATCCCGAAGGGGAGGGAGCGGGCCCCACGGACCGTTGCTCGAGGGGTGTGTGTGGGCCAGCGGGTGGACACGCACACGCCCCCTCCCTGGCTGGCTACCCCGGGCACTGACCTCCCCAGATATGGAAGTCGTACCTGGACATGGGGAGATGAAAGAGATATTTTGCTATCCTTCCCGCGCCTCAAAGTTACATCTTTTTTTTTTGTCTCCCCATCCAACTCCAACTTGGTGTTTGTTTGTTCGCGGAACACACTCTCTTCCGTTTGTTTTTGGTCCGTTTTCCTTATCGTGGCAGGGCCTTCGTTTCCGTCCATCACTTCTCATTTGCTCCCGCAACTGCAAATTTACGATCTGTGATCGCTCATTCCCTCCTTCCAAGCCCTTCCGGTTCGAAACCCAGGGTCGCCATCTCCTTGTGTGATCTCACTCCCTTGATATCGACTTACCAACCCTCGACGGTCAGGCGCCCTTTTTCGAGGTCGGCCCTTCCCATTTTCGAAACAACAACAACATACACGGCTCTTTATCGTCTCTCCCTTATAGGTTGATCCTGCTGCTGCTTCAGACCCGAGGTCGCCCTGATTTTTTTTCCTTCTTTTTCTTCTCGCTTTGGATTTCCCTTGGTATCACCGAATCGTCTCGAGTCCGACCCTTACAAAGACGGCCCATATCCCAAACGCCCCGAGTCAACGACGAACGACTCGAATCTCAGTCCTATCTTTCTTCCGCTCAAACTACCTACCTTTTACCTCCTACTCGGGTAGTACTGTCCACCAAAAAAAAAACCCCCCAGCCAAAATGCTCGTCAACACTGTCCTCGCCGCGGTCCTCCTTGCCGCCACTGGCGCCCACGCCCGGGTCATGCCCTTCCACCACCCCAACGTGGCGGTTCCGCAGCAGCACTTTGAGGTGCTCAACATGCGCCAAGCGTCGCGCATCAACCCCAGGGCCGTTTCCGACGTCAAGTGCACCGACGCCAACGTGTATGTTTTTTTTTCTTCCCTTCTTCGACAACCCCCACCCCCTTTCCCAAAACAAAAAAAACTGACACAACTCACCCACCAGCCGCATCGTCTTCCACGACCAAAACGTGGCCGAGCTGGCCATCTGCGGCGGCATCGCCGGCTCCGTCACAAAGTGCGAGGGCAGCCCCTCGTCGACGACGGGCCAGTCCGGGTCGGCAAAGTTCTCACTGACACCCGTCGAGGAGGGCGCCACCATCAACATCTCAAAGGGCCGCTGGGAGGAGTGCGTCCGCGCCGCCCGCGGCGTCTGCCCCACGGGTTCCATGACGGGCGTCTGCTCGGGCGGCGCCTCGAGGGGCGACGTCGCCTTCACGCTCGCCAACCCCTAAGCAAGGAGCTTGCATGCCGCGCATTATCAAACAAGAGAGGGGGATGTTTCGCGCAACATTCTATCTTTGGCATGTGTGGGTGTGAGGGTTGTGTATTTCTCATCTTTTCTCCTTCTTGGTTGGCAATTTATCATGACATGGCGTTGGCTTTTTTTGGGGGGGCAAGGGGCTAGATGGCATATGGGGCAATCATTCAAAGTTTTTCGTTTCTGTTTTTAACCCGTCTTTCTTGGGAGGAGAAACCGCCAACCTTTTTTCAAGAGTTTTGGACGGGGGCTTGAGGGGCTTGTCATTTGCGACGTGGGATGGATTTTGGAGCAGATGGACGGACGAGGATCCAGCAAGGATTTCCAAAGAAGCACCAAAGTGTGTGAACCTTTTGTACAACACCATACCTTCTGTTATAAGCAGTGTATATAGTTCTTCGAGACAACCAAGGGCCAAAGTAGCCGTGTATATACAATTCTAGATTCTTCAAAATCAGCCCGAAATTGGAGGGGTATGTTTGGACGCTGACCGTTTGTGTGGCACCGTGGATATAAGTATGGTGTTCATGTCTCGTGTAAGCCGCGGGCGGTCGGTGGTTGCACAGTGCATTTAGCGTCGTGTGATTGCCTGCCAGGATGGAGATGACAAGCCGAAGGTGGTGCACAGAAAAGGGCAAAAAGAAGGCTTCGCTTATGAGTGAAAAAAAGGAAAAAGAAATCACTAAATTTGATGCGACACCACCATCCACCCCTCTCTCATAGCCCGTACCGGGTGACGCACTCCTCGCGGTGCACGTCTAGGCAGTCGAGGGCGCACACGCGGGCGCCGCACTTGATGCACTTGACCCTGCCCCAGTAGCCGCAGACGGCACAGAAGACACGGGCGGGCGGGAACGGCCTGGGGGGTGGCCGGTCTCCTCCTCCTGCCCCTTCGTCGTAGTCGTCGTACTCCTCGTCCAGGTCGCGGCGCACGCGCGCCATCAGCTCCGGGTAGGGGGCGGGCGGGGCCAGCAGCAGGGCGCGCAGCTCGTCGTCGGTCGGCAGGGCCGGCACGCGGCTGGCGAGCAGCGGGTCGGCGTCGGCCGGGTGCGGCGCGGGCGTGCGGCCCGTGTAGGCGGGCAGGATGGCGCTCTTGTGGCGGGCCGAGGCGGTGTCGCTGGCGGCGGCGTCTTGGAGTTGCGGCGGTGCGGGTGCGGGTGCAGGTGCAGGTGCGGGCGTGCTGGGCGACGGGGGCGCGTCTGTCATCTCGACGTCTTCGCTTGGTCTTTGCTGCTGTCTCCGGCTTGCGCCGCCGCGCCGGCTGCTGCTGCTCGCGCCACCGCCGGCGGTGGTGGGTGTTGCTGCTGCTGCCGCTGGCGTCGCGGGGGCTGGAGTTTGAGGTTGGGAGGGACGGGGCGTGGCCGAGCCCGAGAGCGGGTCGGCGCCGCTGCTGCCTAGGGCCTCGAAGTCGCTGAGGTGGTTCGCAAAGGTCTTTTGCGACAAGAGGATTTTGCGGACGGTGGGGGTGGATTTGCTCAGGGCTAAGTTTGGAGGGTTTTTTTTTGTTGTCAGCGCAGGGTTAGTAGTCAGTGTGGGGAGTGAGTGAGGCACAAGCAGCCACACGCACCTTTCGGCCCTCCCGACCTGGCCGGGACGGGGATGGCGACGTCCTTGAAGTTGTCCCGGTCGAGCAGCTCGAGCTCCTTGCGGACGGCGGCCTCCTGGCGCGCTGACAGGTCCGACAGGCTGAGCTTGGAGCGGGGCCCGCCGGACCGGGCCGCCCGCTTGCGCCCGGCGGGCTGCAGCGCCGCCACGGCCGGGTTGATGCCCGTGTCGGGCACGTACGCCCATCCCGGCGCCGTCGTCGTCCGCGCGCTCGCCACCTCCACCACGCCAAAGTTGTTCATGGTTGCGTGTCTGTCCGGTCCCTGGGGGGGGGCTGTCGGTCGCGGCGTCGCTGCTGTCCGTTCGTCGTGGAGGTTATGGCGTTGGCAGTGCCGTCGTGTTTCGAGTGCAAATCGTAGCCTTGTCGGTTGGTGGTGCCAAGTGAACGCGCTTTGGTTTTGCGTCTGACGTTTTTTTTTTCTTCTTGCTGCGATGCGGCTACGCGACGCACTGACGTAAATGCATTCGCCCGCTGCGGGGTTGACCCCACAGGCGGTTTACCGCTAGGACGACAGCGGCAGCTCCGCTGGCCATTGATCGAATTGATGTCTAGTTTCTTGACTCTACATTTTCCCTCAAAACAAAAAAAAAACACATCACCGCCGCCTCGCACCGCCCGTCGCCCCAGGCCCCGCGCCGCCGCCCTCGCCGCCGCCGCGGTCCGCGAGCGAGACCACCTCGCCGATGCCCGCGGCCTCCTGCTCATCCTCGAGCGCCGTGATCTCCTCCCGGCAGTCCCACCACTTCTCCTCGCTCAGCTCAAATGCCTTGGTCTTGATCTCCTTGATGGACAGGCTTTCGGGCTGGATGTTCTTCCAGCGCAGGTTCGTCATGAGGATCTCCTGCCACTCGTTGGACGTACGCACGAAGAACTCGCGCCGGGACTCGAAGGGCTGTTTTTTTTTTTTTTCGTCACGTATAGAAATTAGCATCGTTTTCGTAGTGGGCGGCTGGGAATACAGCGGGTTTCAAACTCACCCTTGGGTGTGGCAGCCCGTCGTCCACCGCCGCCTCTGTCGCTTCCGTCTCGTCTTCTTCCGAAACGGTGGACGAGCCCAGGCCTGAGTCCGTATCGGCGATGGACTCCAGTTCTTCGGGCTTCTTGCCGCGCTTGCTGGGAGTGAACTTCTTGGGGCTAGTGACGTCCATTTCCACATCTTCGTCCTCGTCATCCTCGTCGTCTTCCTCGTCATCCTCATCGTCGTCTTCTTCGTCCTCGGACTCCTGTAAACGTCATATGTGAGCCGAAAGTCCAGTAAAGAAAAAGAAAAAAGAAACAGAATGAGAAGAGAGCGCCTTACGATCCAGTCTTCGGTAGGCCTGTTGAAGATCTCCTTACAGCCGTTCATCTTGTCCAGGTTGATGGCGTACATGTCGTCAAACGTGAACTCGCGGTCGCCTTTCTCGAACGTGCCGCCGTAGATGTAGAGCACGTCGTCCTGGATGGCGAGCTGCGCGTTGAAGCGCGGGTGCGGGAACTCCATGGAAACCGGCATCTCCCTGACCGGCTTGCCGCCGTCATCGTCGTCCCCTTCCGCCTTCTGCCGCCCGCCGAGGTCGATCTCCATGGCGTCGGCGTCCTCGAGCGACGCCCCCGTCTCGAGCGCGGCCAGCTGCCTGAGCAGCTCCTCCTCGTTGGCCTGCGCGCGACCCCTCCGACCTCCCCTCTGCTGCTGTTGTCCCTGGTCACCGCCGCGCTTCTGCCCACCGCCGGCGCGGGCCTTGCGCAGGGCGAGCGGGAAGAAGCGGTTCCGCTCAATGTTCCAGGCGAACAGGCCGTTGAAGAACTCGCTCTCCATGCCCTCCTCGCTCTCCTCGACGTCGTGCACGCCGCCGAACAGGATCCCGCGCCGCCCGCGGTGGTGGTAGGCCATGGTGGCGCCCGCGCGCTTGGGCTCGGGCGAGTTGGCCGGCTTCTTGCGCCGCTCCCACCGCACCGCCGGCGCCGTCCCCGGCGCCGCCTCGGGCGGCGGCTGCGTGATGCGCAGGAAGAAGCAGTCCTGGTGCACCATGGGTTTCAGCACGCTGCGCTGTGCTCCTCCTCCGCCGGAACCGCCGCCGCCACCCTTGCTGCCTCGTGCGTTGGTGGCCACGGTGGCCTTGACGCGTGAGTAGCCGCCGTACAGCACGGCGCCCTGCTCGTGCGGGAGTAAAGTAAAAGACGAGCGCGCGTCGGGCTTGAGCTGGGCGGCCGGCAGGGCCGGGCTGTACCAGACAAAGTTCTGCGTGTCGTACAGCCACAGGTCGGCCAGGTACTTTGTCTGGTTGGCCGTGTCCTGGAAGCCGCCGAACAGGACGACGTAGTTCTTGTAGTAAGTCATGCGGTGGCCGCTGCGCGCGGGCGGCGTCTTGCCCTTTGGCTCGAGGCGCGTCCACTCCTTGGACGCGGCGTCGAGCTGCCACAGGTCGTTGTAGTGGTAAAAGGTCCCCTGCTTGGGCGAGCTGAACTCGCCGCCGAACAGGTACACGGACGAGGCCTGGTTCCCGCCCCGGCACCACGCGTGCCCGGACCGCGGCAGCGGCGCGTTGGGCGACGTGACGGTGCGCCACTCGTCCTTGTCGACGTGGTAGACGTGCAGGTCGTTGAAGAAGGTGGCCACGGCCCCGTTGAAGAGCTCGCCCCCGAACATGAGCAGCTGCTTGCTGTTGCACGGGGACGCCAGCAGGCACGACGCCGCCCGCGCCCGCGGCGGCGCCTCGGCCACTGTCTCCGTCACCTTGAGGTACTGCTCCTGCTGCCTCTTGTATTCCTCTAGCACCGCATCCAGGTCCACGTCCTCGCCATCGCTGTCGTCTGCCTTGGCCGCCTTGGTTTTGGCCTTCTTCTCCGCCTTCTTCTCCTGCTTGGCCTTCTTCTCGGCCAGCTTGGCCTTCTTGTCGCTGCCCTTGCCCTTTTTGTCCTTGGCCATCTTTGCAGCGCCTAGGGCAGCGTGCGACTTTTATGTTTTACAAACCCCTTTTTGGCTCCTGGTCCCTTGACGCACAAATCCCCAAGGCTGGGGTTTGGGTTGCGGTAGGACTTAGGCACTTGTGAAATGGAGGTGTTCAAGCTCTCATGAGGGGTCCATCAACGGGATGTCGTGGTGTGAAAAATAAAAATGGGGGGAGCCTGGTTCATGTAAGTTCTCGACGTGGGGAACCTGTCGGCGGCAGATCAAACAAGCTCTCCAAAAGCACCAACCAGATTCTAGCTACCCGGAATTTTCAAGGTGAACGACCATTCGTCTGTTCTCCTGATTTCTCTACTACTCACTTGATCGTCTCGCACCGTCCTCATTGCTCGATTGCTGTGTTATTGCCGCGACAATGTATAGCGATTCTATGGAATCCATTGATGGATACCCAGTCCATGGGGTCAACTCAACGGATCTAGATATCTACCTGGAATGGCATTAATGAGACGGCCCTAGCCAGGTGGTATACGCCCTTCTATCCACATGCACTCCCCATTCAAGCGTCTAGGTGTGTATGTGTAAACATGTATCCCTGCCTTCACCGTTGAATTTTGTCGTTACGAATTACTCATTGCCTGCTACCAGTACCGGAAGTCGGGCGCGCGGCGATGAGGGATCGACTAGTATCCCTTCTCCTTGAGCCACGAGGCCACGTCCTCGGCGTCGCGCTTAACCCAGGTAATCTTAGATCGGATGGAGTCAAGACTCTGCGCCAGCGATTGATCGTAGCCCTTGTTGTCCTTGGCCCCAAAGAAGGTCTCGACCCGCTCCAGCTGCTCTTGCCTGGTGAAGCTCGATGTGGAGATGGTCACGACGGAGCCCAGCATCGATAGTGCTGGCGGCAGCTTCTTGACCAGCTCCTCCCAGTTCGCAGTCATCCAGTTGTAAACGGCCTCGATACCCTCCGGGTGGCTCCGGAGGCCGGTCAGGGGCATGTAAATGTCCTGGTCCTTGATCTCGCCGCTGAAGATCAAGTCGAGCGTCTGCTTGATCAGCGCTGGGTCCCTGGCACGGCCCAGAGAGCGCAGAGATGTGTTGCGCTCATCGCTGTTGCTCGATGCCCGGTAGAAGTCCAGCACTTGCTTGTACTGTTTCATCGCAAGGGGTTTGTTAGCCTATTCACCCCTCGCACCGTCTCATCCTAGTCTATTGACACCATCAACGCATGAGTCTTTCCCCAAGGGTCACATACCGCGTCTGCTCCACCATACTTCAAAGCCATCGCAAAGACGCTTCCACGAATGTTGGGATGGACAGCGGACTTATCGCCGGCCATGTAGCGCTTGAACATCTCCTTGGCTGTGGCAATGATGGTGGTGTCTCCAGAGAGCCCGGCCGACCCGAAGAGCATGGCCTTGAACTGCTGCTCGATGTGGCCGTCTTGATCCGAAAACTCCCAGCCCATCTTATGCGCCCGGGGGCTGATGAGGTCCCGCTGGAACGCCTCCAGGCTATTCCTCACCGCTTCGTCCTCGAAGATCCAGGCGCCCTGCACAGTAGACAGACGTCCGATTATCTCGTTCCAGACGACAAATTCGGTCTCGTCGCTGAATCCCTTAAGTAAGCTCAGGACTCCCGAAGTCTTCTGGTACCCCGATGCAGCAAGGGCGCCAGCGTCGGCGAGCATTCCTGCCCGATCCTCAACCGACAGCAGCCCCTTCTTTGCTGCCTCACCGAGTTTCCCCAGGCGCTCTGGCGTGTAGGACGTGCGGAAGAGGCTCGTGTGGTTCGCGTTCAGCTTGAAGAACTCGGTGCTCGACAGCTTGAAGTTGTCCTCCCTCTTCTTGAGCGTAATGGACTCATCGACGCCCTCCTTGGTGCGAAGGCCGACAAGGACAGGGTAGAGGACCTCGTCCTCCTCGGGCTTGGTGTCCCCGGTGCGCAGGAACCGGTTCTGCTTAAGGTGGATCGTGCTCTCCTTCTCGTTCTCTGTCACCGTAATGACGGGATACCCAACATTCTTGGTCCAGATTGTCATGACTTCGTGCACGGGCTTGCCACTTGCCGCAGCCAGCGCGTCCCATAGATCGTCGGTGGTCGTGTTGCCGTAAGCGTGCTTCTTCAGGTATTGACGCACACCTTCAAGGAAAACATCCTCTCCGAGATACGTCGAGATCATGCGGAGGACGCAAGATCCCTTGGAGTACGAGATAGCGTCAAAGATCTGGTTGATCTCGTCGGCCCGCTTTACTGGAACCTCAATGGGGTGGCTGCTCCTCAGAGAGTCCAGGGACAGGGCTCCCTGGAGAGTGTCGGTGACGTACGACTGCCACACCTTCCACTCGGGGAAGAAGACGTTGCAAGAGTACCAGGACGCCCAGGTAGCAAAACCCTCGTTGAGCCACAGGCCATCCCACCAGTCCATGGTGACGAGATTTCCAAACCATTGGTGGGCCAGTTCGTGTTGAACGACCTCGGCAACCCGCTCCTTGGTCGCGGCGCCGCTGACCTTCTCGTCCAGTAGCAGGTCAACGACACGGTACGTGACCAAGCCCCAGTTCTCCATGGCCCCCTGGGCGAAGTCGGGGATAGCGACCTGGTCCATCTTTGGTAGTGGGAAGTCGATGCCAAAGACCTTCTCGTAAAACTCGAGCGTCTTGGCGGCGAGGTTCAGGGAGAAGCGGCCGTGCTCAATGGGGAGCCCAGGGGGGGCGTAGACACGAACGGGGACGCGGAATTCCTTGGTTTCGATGTAGTTGAGCTCACCAACGATGAAGGCCAGGAGGTAGGTGGACATGAGGGGGGAGTTGTTGAACTTGACGGCCTTCTTGACGGCGCCCGTCAGCTTCGAGGTGACTTCGGACTCGGAGGCGACGTCCATGTTGCTCAGGCAGGTGAGCTTCTTGTCAGCCACCAGGGTGACGGCGAAAGTGGCCTTGAGCGACGGCTCGTCGAAACAGGGGAACGAACGCCTGGCATCGGTAGGCTCCATCTGGGTCACGGCAAGGACGCCCTCGGAGCCATCGGGCCTCTTGAATGTGGCTCTGTAGAAGCCAGCCATCTTGTCGTTGAGGGTGCCGGTGAAATCAATGGTGAGCTCGGCCTTGGTGCCCTTGGGGATGGTCTGGTCAAAGTCGATCTTGGTGACCTGGGTGTCCTCGTTGTACGAGACCTTGGGCGAGTCGGTGACGGTCTTGCCGCCCGACACAATCTTGACCTTGAGCACATCGAGCTCGAGGGTGTTGAGGGAGATGGAGGTGGAGTCCTCGGCGACGTCAAGGTGGACGACGACGGTGCCGGAGAAGGTGAACTTGTCCAAGTCGGGCTCCAGGGTCAGGTCGTAGTGCTTGGGCACGACGTTGACCGGGAGCAGCTCCCTGGCGGCGGTGCTGGGGGCGACACCGCCACCCATCTCGACGCCGGCGCGGGATCTGCACATTGCGTGACGGCGGTAGGAGCAGTATCTGGCGGGGGGCTTGTTGCGGGACAGGAGGCGTGTGCTGGACCGCGGCTGGGCGACAATGTGACGGTGCTGCTGAAGGGCGGTTGCACCGGCTGTCGAGGCACCAAGGGCTGGACCAAGGACCGAGTATGATAGTCTCCGCGTTTGCAGGAGAGGGGAGGGGCCGGTCCTGCAGGTCGGGCGTGGCGAAGGAGGGGCGGGTGCGATGCACTGATTAGCGACTACCTGAGGTGGAGGTGGAGGAGGAAGGGGGGTGGTGGGGGAAGGAGGGCGGTGGGGGCGGGATGGGACTGTGCTGGAAGACGGAAGCCAGGACCGCCGAGTGTGGGCAGCTCCAGCGGCTCGATTAGGGTTCAATGACTGTCGGACGGCCAGGCCAGTAGGGGTTGACTGCAGTTGCCATCTGTCCCCGTGTGCACATTGGACGGTGCGGGGAGGGACCATTGAGAGGAAAGAGATGGATCTTGATCCAGCCAATACTAACAGTTGCCGTATTGGGCTAATTACGGCCACGCGCCGACAGCGCAGCAGCGACGCTGGCGTTGCTGCTGGTCTTGATTTTGTGCTGAGCCAGGATGGAGAGGAAGCCGGCTGGCGTAATATTCCACTGCGGGAAGGCAACAAACGTGAGGAGCAAGACATGGCACAAGAAAAGCAGGAGATAGAGAAACTAGTAAAACAATATACAGAAATTCAGGACCATCGGCTGCGTGCTCGTCCGGGTATCAACAGTGCAGTACATAAAAAATGTGACATTCAACAGAAGGCGAGAAAAAAATCAGACGGTGTCTGCGATTGAGCTTGTCCGTCCCCCGCATCTACCCACCAGATAGGAGCCGAACGGTTCGGTGGCGCTAAGCCGCTTACGGATACGGCTACCACTGAACATGGAATATCGCGACCCTACCTCTTTACAGAACATCAAAGATAGAAGAAAAAACGTGCCACTGGAAAACAACAAGGAAACACCAGGTATGATGGGTATGCGTATAATTACGCTCAAGCTCCGCTGTGAGTCTTAATGACAGTCAAGGAGAGTAAAAAAGAATGTGCCGCGTTACGGGCTGGGTATCATAACTCAAGCCTCGTCGCAAAGACCAGTCCATGGAGAAATACCAGATCCGCCGCATCCATTATGTTTGTGTTCTTCTTTTTTTCATTTTCGTCAGTTTCCTCATTCCTGCTGACGTCTTGTGGCAAGTACGCCCGCTCCAGACATTGTCTCGGGCGACCGGGGCGCCTGCCCATCGTCCATCATCATGTTGAACTGCGGCTCAGGCGGCATGGCCCTCTCGCTGGGCCCCTCGACACCGCCATCGCTGGCACCATCAACCACAGAGCGAGCCCCTCGCTGCTCAGCCCTGCGTACGCGGCCGGACTGCTGCCTAACCCACGACGTGACGGTACGGTATCTAGGCTGCGCGTCGTCGCTCGACTCGGTGTACACCGTGTCCCTGCGGCTGGCCCATGAAACACGTGCTTCCGTGAGGTACTGCTGTGCCTCGCTCTCATTACCACCAACGGCTCTCCCACCGTGTGCGGGCCCGGCAAGGGGTTGCCGCGGCAGCTGTGGCACGACAATGTCACCGTCCCCGAATCCAGATGACAGCGACGATAGCGCCGACGCCCGGCCGACCTGTCTCTTGGCAGGATCGTAGGCATTTGAAGGCTGCCGTGCGAGCGAGCTTTGGTTATAGCCATTCGCCGGCCCCATCCGAGACCTCCAGGTGCCCCCGACATCGCTGCTCGGAGTAGTAGCACCGAATTGCGCCGCGTTGGTTGAGCTGAACGAGCCGGTGGCCTGGTGGGTGAACATGCTGGTGCCAGTGCCTGTGCCTGGACTCAGCCCCCCAGGACTGTAGGCGTTGCCCGCAGCTGCGAAGGCGGCTTGGAACTGCATCTGTTGCCACTGATTCGGGCCTACCGGCCATGTTTGCCCGCCCATCTGCTCCTGCTGCCGAGTTGCAGGGCTCGTGGGGGACCAGGTCGTGGCACCACTAAGCTGCTGAGTCTGTAGCCGGAGTTGTGGTGGAGGTGACTGGACCGGAGGAGACTGTTGAGATTGCGGCGACGCAAGTGTTGGCAGTGGAGCTTGCAGTGAGTCGACCTTTTCCGAGCCATAAAAGTCCTTGATTAGCGCCACAGGAACCTCGGACGGCCCAAACGTTAGGGGCCGGTCCTTCTGATCACCGTAGCCGTTGTCGGTAATATTCAGCCAATGCTGCTGTTGGCGACTTCTCAGAAACGGCAGCTTGGCCGCTAGCCTCTGTGAAATTCCCGGCCGTTGGTGAGAGCTGGATGGCCTATAGTCCGATTGCATCTCGGTTTGCTTGCGTCTTTTGCTCTTTCTGGCAGTGCGCCAAATGATCCATGCGAGGAAGCTGATAGAGATGAAGGCTCCTGAACATACGAAAGTGCAAGACCAGTCAGTCAAAATCGAGACGGATTGAGAGAGAGAAGGGGCTCCAAGAAAATTTACCGACCTATAGAGCCAACCGATATCAGCACCCGCTCGGTTGTGCCGCTCATAACCTCTCTTTGACCCATCGACATCTCATTTCCGGATTTCTGCCATTGAGGATCCCTAGAAGCGCCGTCGCCAATCCCAATGCCTGCGATGTTGGCGTCTGCAACGGGGTTGAGTGTCGGTATGCTCGCGGAGCTAGCGCCAGATGCAAGGGACGAGGATGATTGGTCTGCTATGCTGACGCTGGCAGTGGACGTCGCTCCAGATGATGTACCTGACCCCGGTGTAACGTCGCCAGTTGTTGTAGGTGGACTGGGGGTGGCCGCAGTAGGGTCCTGAATCTGGAGCGTTAGGGAAGAGTACGAGTGATACGATCACGGCATAGACTTACAGAAGTGAGAGTGGCCGAGGGGGCCGGGGCAGCTGTTTCTGAGCCAGCCACGGGGGCACTAGAACCAGCCGATGGCGAGATGGTGGCAGCCGGGCCAGTAGTGGTGCTTGCAGGGGCTGACGGAGCTGATGAAGCCGATATTGCGCCATTGACCTCGTCTGGAATCGATGAGACAGCCGAGATGGGCACCTGGGCCGATGATCCGGTAGTGGGAGGTGCTGAAGCGGAGCCAGAGGCGGGAGACGACGTCGGAGCGGCTGACGGCGCAGTCTGAGCCGTTGTTGTATCCCTGTCGCGGCCGTCGCCGTTCCTGTTGCCGCCATTGCGGAAACGGTTGCCGTTATTATTGTTGTTGGTGTTGTCGTTGTTGCGGTCTCCGCCGCCGCCGTCTCTGTTCCTAGAGCCCCCGTCACTACCACCGTCGTTTCTGTTGTTGCCAAACCTTCCGCTCCCACCGTCACCCCTATTGCTCCCGCTGCCGCCGCCGCCACCATCTCCCCGACCGCCCCCTCCACCATTTCCTCCCCCACCCCGGCCGTTTTCACCTCGTCCGCTGTCATTCGAGTCTCCGCCCCCACCGCGGGAGTTCCGGCCATTGCGGTTCTCCGAATCTCCGCCCCCATTACCATTTCGACCTCCATTATTGCTGCTGCCGCCATTCCCGTTACCGCTGCGGTCACGATCCCGGTTGCCGTCGTTCTGCCGTCTGCCAAGATCTGGTGGCGATGAAAAGAGGACCGTGGTCAAGAACCCGCCACGCGGCTCGGCTGACGATGAGTGCCGCAGGAGATCCCTCTTAGGTGCCATAGTGTCTCCCGCTAGCATGCTATTATCCCGTCGTGGAGATATACTCGAGTGCGCAGCCGACCAGAACACCCGTGGGCAGGGGTGTCCCAGCCAGTCATCAAGTTTGATGCTACACGGCCGCCAGCCCCTGCTTGTCGTAGGTTTGCGTGTTGGCGATGATGTGGGTAGGGAAAGAAAGGAGGTCGGTGTCGAGTTCTTGACTTCCGGCGTATGTAATCGTGATGCAAAGGAAATATGTGAAGTAAAATACTCGATATCTCGGCCAGGCGGAGGATATCGTGGTTAGAGGGTAATACGTCAGATGTTCATCTAGAACTGATCGAAAAAGAAAGAAGAGAATAGGAAACAAGATGTCGGCGCATGAAAACAGAGAAAAAAAAGTAAAGAAGGAGAGCAAACAAAAGGCCTGCCTTGACGTGAAAGGTGAGTAGGGATGGGAAGAAAGGAAGGGGGAAAGAAGAGACTGGAGGGAGTGGGAAGGGCAGCGGGATCAGGGTCGATGGTAGCATGCGCTACCAGATGAAGAGAAGGATGCTCACACTAGCGCACGCTCGGCCAAGGATTGTAACATACCGTGGGAGCGGATCGTCGTCTTTGGCTCACTCGATGCCCTCAAACTGTCGACAACGACCCTCCTCTCACCCACCCTTCGAGGTACCCGCACTTGCTCGGCTCTCTCGGCGCCTCTTCCCGCTGCCACCATGGTCCTGACGTCCCTGCACTGGTAGGGGAGCTGGAACCGGGAGTGGCACCCTCCACTTACGCTCCTGCTCGCTCACTCCGACCTCAGCAGACCGATCTCGCGAGGTGCTGTCGTGGTTTACACAGTAGCCGACCAATCGCACGCTATTGGCCAAGGCGCGCCTCGGTAGCAGGAAGCGTGTTGCGGGGGACGTACCAGGCTCGACACGGGCGGCCAGGGGTACCCAATGAGCAGGCAAGCCCAGACGGGCGACCTGTCCCGCCGATTTTCCCGCGCTCCAGGACCGGGGTCCAGCATGACCATGACGGAGATCATCCTACCTGAGCTTCTTCACCGGCACCGGCAAAGAGTTCTGGACGGAATTGCACCAGGCTCGCGTGAGCGAACACACCCCGCGTATTTCCCCGGCCAGGGGAGAAGACGCATCGTTTGAGGGGAGGAATGTGGGGCCAGCCAGGGTTCTCCCGCTTGAGAGCTGGTCCTGTCTCAGCGAGGGGCGGGTGTGAGTTTCAGGGGCCTGTTTGACAGGGGGGCTGTCAGGCCGCTGGGAAGTTGAGCCGCACCTTTTGTGCCTCCCCTTGTTCAGTATCTGCCTCATCAGAACCATACAAACCGAATATTGGCTCTGATATACTGCTTCGATGGATAAACCAAGGTTGGTTGCATTGGATGTGGTTTGGCGGTTTCTCCAAAGGTCTGGTCAAGTACTTTTGCTTTGGCAGCTGGAGGTCAATCAGCAAACCAACGACGGGGGGCACTCCAAATACAATTTATGGGGTAATGGCAACAGATCCCCCAGCTTGGGATTTTCGGGGCGGGTCGCGACTGCCTACCTGGAAGAGGGAAGTAATATAAAAGATCATGCCTCTTGAGGGCAGGAGCACTCAAATCCCACCAGTCGCGCAGTCTGGAGAATTGGTGGCCCTGAGAGCCGCACCTGCCGCATGCATTCGAAACCCTGCACGGGGTCTACGTTCCGGGTGAGGCCAAGATTTGCTTTTGGTGTTGGATCGGCTCTGCAACGCAACCTCCTGCCAGGAGCTGCGCGCCGCTCTTGGTGCCAAACTTGAGACAAGGGACGAACCACAGCGAGGCGGGACAAGGGTCGAGAACATGCAGAAGGTTGATGTGATGGCAACTACATCTCCTTGGTGTCGTGGAACATGCCTGCCGACGATAGGGTCAATCCGCTGGCTTCATGTCTGCACATTTTCCCGGCTTTGATTTGCGAATCCCCTCAGTCTCCCTGGGCAAGGGGCCATGTTCTCGTTATTAGCCCGTAGGAGAGTCCGTCAGCTTTAAAATCCCGGTATCACCAATTCTGCCGGCTCCATGCCAAGAGAATGATGCCGGTGCTTCCGGGTTTTCGTCTGAAAGCAATAACGGGTCCGCCTAAGCGATGGCGGCCCGCCCGTTGGATCCAATATCTCAAAATCTTCCAATTAGGGAACATCCTCCAATGCCATCTGCATGCTCTGCGCCGTCGTCGTCCGATTATCTCGGCACATGACATTGGTCAAAGCCAGCCACGACTCGACCTTGACCTTTGTCCGACGGCGCTACGCTGCGCGGACTGGGGCAAACGGTGGGTCGAACGCATGCCTCCTCTTCCTTGCAGCAAACAAGGCCAACCCGGCTCTTTAAGCTGTATGCGGAAAAGATACGATCCCATGTGCCTCGCGTCCGCCGGCTGCTGCTTCCACCCCGCCTTCGATTGCTTGGCTTTAACTATGGTGGCTGCAGTCGACAATCTGGGAGATCACACAAACACAGCCTAGCATTCTTTACACCAGATGTGTAGGACATCACCAAGCAGCAGGTGTCTTGTTTGCACCATTCAGCCTCAATTGACCCAAGTTCCATCCTCGTGACAGTCGGAGCGGAGCACGGGTATCTCTCGGTGCCCCTCACCCCCCCTCACTTGGTCCAGAATGGCCCCGATCCGGATATCCGCCCTTGGGGAGCCTGACATCCCAGGCGTGGTGGCCGCTGTACAGTATGTCCGCGTAACTCACTCCTTGGTATTTGCTCTCTTGCAATACCCTGCAACGAGACCGTGGGCATGTGACATATATATGTCTGCGTGTCTCTCTGTCAGGCGACTTATCATCGGCGGTTCGACTAACGCAGCAATTGACAGAAGGGCGTTCGCTAATGATCCATATAACAACTGGGTTTTCGACAAGTCCAATGTTAGTTACACATCCTCATGTTGTTCCCCGTATACATATAATCGCAGAATATCTCGGGTGCTTGGGCACTCGTTGATCTGCGTGGCGCGCTGGCTTGGCCCACCATGCGACGTCCTGCACAGACCGACTTTTGGCTGATGTGGTGAAAACCACAACCATGGATTAAACAGTTCAACGCCCAAAGAAATGCCGTCTCTCTTGCCATCCGCTGCCGCTGGGGTATGCGGAATGGCATCTTCCAGGTGGCCAAAGAGGAGGGCAGCGACAAGGTGTTGGGAGCTTCCATGTGGCTCCCACCCAGGGCGGCCAACCAGAAACAGACCTGGGGCGAGTGGCTCGAGGACTGGCGTATGTATTTCAGCCAAGTCGCTATGAACCTGTGGTACGGCCGAGGTGGCCTGAACGTCAAGGTGAGAATTTGTCACGGCTATCTCGGCTTCTACTAGCAACACGCAGGCATAGGGCTGATCACTCTTTGAGTAGCGGTACTATATCTGGAAGGACTCACAGGCCAAGGTCCAGTCGGATGTCTGGACAGATCCGAGGGGTTACTACTTCCTCAACATCATGGTGGTCATCCCGGAGGCTCAGGGCAAGGGGATCGGCAAGAAGCTCATGACCGCCGTGACAGACAAGGCGGACCGAGAGCAGATGAAATGCTATCTCGAGTCCAGCAGAGACAAGCCCAACATGGACATTTATGGGCGCATGGGGTTTCGGTTTGCCAAGCAGTTGGATTGCGACGACAACGGCATCATCTGCAAGCTGTTCACCATGGTCCGGGACCCTCTGCCGCCAGTAGGAACAGGGGCGGAGGATGAGCAGACCCAGGCCGAGTAGCCGCAACCTGGGTTGGTTCTTGTGTTGCCGGGCAGAGAGTAGGTATGAAGCTAGAGGAGCCAGTTTGGTTTCCCCTCACAAATTCAGCAAAGAGAGCCGGCCCCGTTAGGCCGAAAGAAGCTTCCCTTGGCGCGGCCGGCACTGTTCCGTGAACCGTGCTTGACCCTGTCGACGAACGAGGGCCGAAGACTGAGGAGGCTTGGTGAAGTAACTTGGTGAAGTAACGATACCATCTTCGAAGCCCCTCCCCAAAGACCGTGCTGCCGATGCCACTACCACCGGATCAGCGGGAAAGCTAGGTTTCATGTGCGCCTCCCACGAGGCGATGCCCATTAGCCCCGAGCTGTCACACGCCAGCCCGAACACGGGCATTGAGTCAGCGGCATGGCGCGCTAGAAAATGAACGACGAGCGGCGCGAGGGAGAGCCCTGATGCCACAATGCCGAGGCAGCTGCTCTTCACAAGCCACCAAGAAGGACGGACAGAGACAAGGTCCCCGCCCCCGCAGCGCAGCAACACATCAACACAGCTTCACGAGCTCGAATTTCGCGCAAAAACGGCCAAAATCTTTGTGGGAAATCCGTGCTCCATCGAACGGGTACCGCGTGGGCCACGCACGTAGTCGCTGATAAGGACTCGGATTTGATCCCAGGCGGAGCTGAGGAAACAAAATATCACGCACTGCCGGTTCGAGCGCCATCAAAGCCATCAATCGAGTCCACATCCACTGGTTATTGAGTCTGGAGCTGCCACCCGCTGGCCCCGCCCAAGCTTATCCCTGTCAAGAACCCAGGCTAGTGGGTTAGCGATGGACCTCCCGAGGGTGAGCCGCACCTATCAGAGCCGGCTTTGGGCCGGCGTCGCTGCCCTGTCGCAAAGCAGCCCCATGGGTCAAAGATTTTTTTTTCCTTCGTGCCCTGGACATAGAAGGCCGGGCGCGTGCTCTGGGTTAATGGAATTGACGCGGGCTGCTATTACCTTGCACATGCATGAAGCTAGGGTCCTATGTCTTATCATGAGCTACAGTCAAATCCCCATTGCGCGAATACCATCCCCTCTCTGATATCCCCCCCAAATACCCTCCACATCACACACACACACACACACACACCCACATCCGAGGATTTTTGCTTTGCTGGTCAACCCTCTACCTCGAGCAGCACGATACATATATCGCCGCGGTATTGTCTTGGATACCTACCTAGGCAGGCAACCCCTCCATCGCCCTGGGTCGAGCTTCCCAAGCTCCCAGACCTGACGTCATGGCGTCCACCATGGCCCTAGCGCGGCTCGCGCCGATGCAGATGCGCGGCGCCCTGACCGCCAGGCAGATCATCACGTCCGCCGCCCGCCGCCCGCTGCAGCCAGCCGGCAGCGCCCTGCTGCTGAGGAGGCAGTACGCCACCGGAGGTGCCCCCGAGGCCCAGCTCTCGCCCGCGCCGAAGAAGCCGAGGCGGTTCCGAAAACTGCGCTGGGCCTGGCGCCTGACCTACCTGTCGCTGCTCGGCGGCCTTGGCTACACGGGATACTCCATCTACAAGGAGAGGCATCCCGACGAGCAGATCGAGCCTGACCCCTCCCGCAAGACTCTCGTGATCCTCGGTGAGCACTGGTCACCTAATATGCCCCGTCGGGCTTCACGTCTCTAACCTCCAGGCATCGCGCGAGCGCAGGCACCGGCTGGGGCTCCGTCTCCCTCATCAAGAACCTGGACGTCGAGAACTACAACGTCGTTGTCATATCGCCGCGCAACTACTTCCTCTTCACCCCGCTGCTACCGTCGTGCACCACTGGCACCATCGAGCACCGGTCCATCATGGAGCCCATAAGGACCATCCTGCGCAACAAGAAGGCCCGCGTCAAGTACTACGAGGCCGAGGCCAGCAGCGTCGACCCGGACCGCAAGGTGGTCAAGATCGTCGACAACTCCGAGGTCAAGGGCGACGTGTCGGGCACCGAGGTGCCCTACGACATGCTCGTCGTCGGCGTCGGCGCCGAGAACGCCACTTTTGGCATTCCCGGCGTGCGCGAGCACTCGTGCTTCCTCAAGGAGATCGGCGACGCCCAGTTCATCCGCAAGAAGATCATGGACTGCGTCGAGACGGCCGCGTTCAAGGACCAGACCCCGGAGGAGATCGACCGCCTGCTGAGCGTGGTGGTGGTCGGCGGCGGCCCCACGGGCGTCGAGTTCGCCGGCGAACTGGCCGACTTCTTCGAGGAGGACATCCGCAAGCTCATCCCCGAGATTAGCGACCGGTTCAGGGTCACGCTTGTCGAGGCCCTGCCCTCGGTCCTGCCCAGCTTCTCCAAGCAGCTGATCGAGTACACCGAGAGCACGCTCAAGGAGGAGAAGATCCAGATCGAGACCAAGACCATGGTCCAAAAGGTGACGGACAAGACGGTCGAGGCCACCACGACCCGGCCCGACGGCACCAAGGAGCGGCGCGTGCTCCCCTACGGCCTCCTGGTCTGGGCCACGGGCAATGCCGTCCGCCCGCTCGTCAAGGACCTGTGCGCCAGGATCCCGGCCCAGAAGGACTCGCGCCGCGGCCTGGCCACCAACGAGTACCTGGTGGTGCAGGGCGCGCGCGACATCTGGGCCATCGGCGACTGCGCCGTGGCCGGCTACGTGCCGACGGCCCAGGTGGCGTCGCAGGAGGGCGCCTTCCTGGCCCGCCTCTTCAACAACATGGCCAAGACCGAGGCGGTCGAGGCGAGGATACAGGACCTGAGCTCGTCGCTCAACCTCAAGCCGGGCGTCAACGCGGCCGAGATCAGCGCCCAGATCGCCGAGCACGAGCGCAAGCTCCGCCGCGTCAAGGACATCAAGCCCTTCCACTACTCGCACCAGGGCTCGCTCGCCTACATCGGCTCCGACAAGGCCGTCGCCGACATCAGCTGGCTCGACGGCAACTTTGCCACGGGCGGCCGTCTGACATACCTGTTTTGGCGGAGCGCCTACCTGTCCATGTGCTTCAGCGGTATGTTTTTTTTTTTGTTGTTTATGCGTCCTAACTCTATATCGCCTCTGGTTTCTCTTCGTTTGAACCCCCAGTCCCCTGACTAACTCTTGCTCCCGCAGGTCGGAACCGGATATTGGTCATCAACGACTGGCTGAAGTCCAAGCTCTTTGGTCGTGACGTGTCCCGTGAATAAGGACACCGAGCCCTTGGATCGGCCACGCTTGCCTTTGTTGCTTATTCGATTTCCTTGCCTGGAACCATGGAGTTTTGTGCGACAAGCGGCCCCCCTTGCGATTTTGTTTGTTTTTTTTCATAGACCGGGACGATGGGGCCAAGGAGAGCATAATGGAAACGGATAGACTTGTGTGTTCTTTAGGTAATTTGCGGGGGGGGATTTTTTTTTCCTGTTCGGCCTTTTTTCTTCTTCGCAATCTAGAATCTTGGCAGGCAGGCAGACAGCCGTCATTGGTTTTCTTTTCGGCCTTGGTTCTTTTCTGCTTTGGAATTCGCGATGAGATTTCTACGGGCCCAACCTGCTGAGACCTGTGCTTGTTCGTGGAGACGTCAAAAAGTGTGGGTGGTCAAAGACAGCTTGGGTTTTTAGGTTTGGGAAAACAGGAATGGATATTACCTGCTAGTGACTCGGAATGAGATCTGCACAATGTAACATGCCCAACCACAGCGCCTCCGTTTTCTCTTCCTTGTCCCATGCTCAAGTAGGAGAACATACCAGAACACATGTCGCTCAGCAATGACATCCGAGGTGGTTGCTTAGACGAAGCATGGGGCACATGTGCTTCCCGACACCTAGGTAGGTAGGTGTATGTAGCCCCCCTCTGATGTGGCAGCACACTCACACTCGCACACACACAGCCCGTTTGGGGGCTGAGGCCCAATCTGCGCATAAGACACAACAACACGTTCTGACCCGCCCGCCTCACGCACCCCTTCGCCCGCTCGCATCCGAATAGTCCGACCACACGTCAGATTTGGCCGTCCATTCTCTTTTTTTTTTTCGACAGCTCAGCTCAGCTTTCCCAGTGCGGGGCGTCCCCATTGCATCTTTTGCCTCGACCTTCTCAGGGGGACGATCGGGCGGGATTCCCACCTCGGCGTGGGGGCTGAATTCCGTGGCGATTAGGGGGAGAGAGACGGACGCGGGAATCAGAATGTAGGCAAAAGTACAAACGCTTGGGAATTCCAAGTGACAAACATGGTTCCAAGTCCGGGTGGGTAGATATGTATGTGCATGGTATCTCGAGTGTCGTATGTACAGAAAATCAAGGGAAAGCAACCATGGAAATAAAAAGAAACAGTTCCATGTCGTGCTCCTCATGTCAGAATGAACACTCCTCCAAAGACCCCCAGGACCCTTGTCTAACGTCACTCGTGCCCCAAGTCAGGGGCAATGCTATAGCAAAAATAACCCAGCCTTGTGTCACTTTCTCCTTTTTCACTTCCCTCCTTTTCAATGCGCCATAAGCGATATAAACTCCGTGTGCACATCCCAATCCTGTGCTGGCCCGCGAAGTCTCCTAAAGACCGTCAGCCAGCTCCCGTCAGCCTTCTCGGGGCTGATTATGACGTCGTGCACACGGATATGCTCTGGTATGTCGAACGGCGCCTCCATGCTGCCCGGGCGGTATGTAGGTACTTGCGGCGGGAATGCGGGCGTATTGGGTTGGCCATAGTTATGCCGGTCGATATAGTTGGGCTGCTGTTGTTGTGGCTGCTGCTGCTGTTGCTGCTGGAACTGATGGTGGTCGAATTCCAGGCTATAGTGCGAGCTGAAGCCATGGGCCAGAGTAGAGGCCACTTGCATCATGACGTTCGTATCCGAATGCGAGTCCGATCCATAGGACCCGTCAGATCCCCCAGACACAGCCGACGATGGCCGTCCCCATTCACCGCCGACGTTGATGTGACTTGCGATGGAGGACGCCCGAGACCTCTGATCGCTACCCGGGTGCATCAGCGATGACTGCGGAAGTGGCGAGGGCGCCAAGAACCCGGACATGTCCGTACTGGATGTCACTGCTGCTGCCAGGGCGGCGGTAACGACGGCGTCGTGCTGTTGTTGGTGCTGTTGCGGCCTGAAGGAGCCTGGGGCGTTAAAGTTGACCTCAGTGCCGGCCACCTCAACATCCATCATGAGGCTTGGGTCTATCGGGAGCCCGAGCCCGAGCTCGTCCAGTCCCAGCAGACTGCCATCCCCCAGGTCCAGGTGTGAGCTCTCGTGAGATTGCCGGAAGGCGTCATCGTTTGCTGTATCGACGGCTGTCCTTGCGGCGGGGTGCTGGCCACCTAGCGGCTCGATGCTCGGGGGCAGGTTGTGATAGCTTGCAAACACTGACCGCTGGTTCTGCTCGGGAGATGCGTCGTATGGCGGGCTCATCAGCATGGTAGGGTGGAATGGCGGGTTCGATGTGTCGTCGCCCACGGACTCCTCCTCGACCTTGATGATGTGCTCGGCGATGGCAGCCATCCGGCTTGCCTGCCACAGGTTCTCACGCCTGTGGGGGTTCTGCTTGAGCAGATCGAGCGCCGAGTGGCGTATCAGGGGGTGTCGGCACTTGGTCGCGACGTAGTAGAGTATGGGAATGACATAGGTCTCGAAGGTGAATATAGCGCGGGAGTCGGCGGACTCGCCAGGCTGTTGCTGGGCAGCCCTCGCCTTGCCCATGGTGGAGAAGGGCTCGGGTTTGTTCAGGATGAGGGCGGCGAGAGGAATGATGGCGGAAAATGATGAGAGATGGTCGTCGAAGCAAGCCTCGGCGCTGCTTAGTGAGGTGGCGACCCATATGTTCATAGCATGCAGGTACATTTGGAAGACGGCGGAACTAACTTCCGACATGTGCGCAGGCCGGACGACCTGGTACAGGGAGAAAGCAACGCCGAACTTTGCTAGCCTCTTTGTTAAGCTGTCCTGCTCCTCACCCAGGGAAGCAACGGTCTCGGCAGGTACATTGTTGCCGTACCTCGCCTGGCGGGCACGCTGCATGAAACGAAGCACTTCGTCCATGAAATCGTACAGCACAAAGCGGATCTCGTGAACCGACTCGAACATGGTCGGGACTTCGGGCAGCGTCTTCAAACTCTGGGGGATGGGCACGGGCCGGCCGCCGAAGAGAAACGAGGTCAGGCTCAGGCGCAGGTATATGGGTACCAGGTGGAGCTTCACCATGTCGATCTCGGCGTTCCTAGAGGTGGCTTTGCGTTCGAGTTTGCTCAGGATCTGGCGGCCCTGCTCCAGGTGGATCAGCGACTCCTTGTCCTTGCCGTGCATAAACTCGAGGCAGACAAAGAGAACGCAGGTCAGGAGTGGGGCCAGGGGGCGCGAGGTGGTGTCCTTCATGCGGTCGAGCAGGCAGGCGATGGCCTTGTTGTACTGCTGCAGGGCGAACGAGGCCTTGGTGCCCGGGCTGGCGGGGTCGAGGTGCGGCGACGAGGCGGGCGAGATGGCGGCGGGGCCGTCGCCCTGGGTCAGCGACTCGTGCATGCTGCTCACCGCGAGCACAGCGTGGCGGACTGCGGGCTCGGCCTGGCAGACCTGCAGGACCAGGACCTTCCAGAAGACGGCGTCGAGGTCGCCGGCCAGGTGCGGGGCCGTGACATGCTGGAAGAAGTGGAACGCCCGCTTCTCCTCGGGCAGCGCCCACTCGAGAAGAGTCGAGAATGACGAATAGGGGCTGCCGCCAACGGACAAGGCCCTACCGTCCCTGTTGGACTTGCGGCGCGAGCCCATGACGCTGGGATCGAGGTAGCCATCACACTGGCGGCCCGACTTCATACAGCGCACACAAAAGGGCTTGGCCTCGTCACACTTGACTTTGCGGACCCTTGGGTTGTCCGAGTTAGCACCAGAGGTCGGTATGCATAATGGGTAATGGGCTACCAGGACGAGCCATCCAGAGAGACTCGACTCACTTGCAGGTGATGCAGCCCGTGCGGACCTTTCTTGAACCCTTCCGCCCGGACATGGCGTGTTGGTGCTGTGAGGATGGCGAGTCTGGCATACTGTCTGGCTGTTGAAACATGGTTGCGGCGCTAGCGTAGACTGGATCGGTCTTTCGACCCGAGTGCGAGCAGCTTGGCTCTCTGGCTGGCCTCGGATAACGTCAACGAATTTCGGTCCCTCGATGGACTCGCTCCGAGGACGGTGATGGGAAGAGCCGGGCCAGCCGGGATTATATCCACGACAGAAGCCGCTTCCCCTGTGGACCAACTGTCGCAATGGACCAGCCATCAGCGCCCAGGGAGCCACCTAGGTAGGGTACTACTGGTACAAAGTACCTACTAGTAACGCCCTGGGATGACAGGACATGGGGGCAGGACAGGACACCCAGTCCCGGTCCCGAACCCCTGCGCCGTTCTGGTGCTGTGTGTGGGTGGGAGCAGCTTGGATGATCCCAGGCTGCGGGATGGGGGGTGGAAATTGATGGGTGGCCCACGACGGTGGGTGTGTGGGGTGTTCGGGGGTGGGCATGTTCCCTGGGGCCTGCCTGGGGTGGCTGAGGTTTTGGTGCAGCCCGCTTCTGGTACAGGCCGCTCCAAGGCTCGAATCAAGCATCCGTCCACTGGGCCGTCATCCAAGCCGGCCAAATTTGAAGGCATGCAGGTGAGAATTGTGTCCCTTGGTAGCACCCTAGAAGAACGGTAAACCCGCCAATGCCCCTCAATCACTAATCTTGTCCTCGCCCCCCACCAAGGCCCACCGAAGGACCGCTAATTCACGAACACTTGGACCACGCGGCCCGCCTGAAAGTGCCCGCTTCTGATGTTGACCAGCCCTACAGCAAACTGCGGCAATCCCCTCTGTTGACCTTGACCACCACCCGCATTCTGCTCTCTGTGATCTATTTTGCTAATATATTGCAACCTATCGTACCATCAAGCAACCCAAAATGGAAGTACTAGGCCACATCCTACCCCTTCCCCCAAAATCCGTGGTAGCCTAATGCTCTTCAATGCCTGAGCCACAGCCAGCAGGTGTCATGGAGCTTGTTCCCTTTCACCGCAGTCTTGGCAAATAGTTACAAGTGCTAGGATGACAGGGGGTGTTAGTGGTGGGTACCGCTTAGAAATGGCAAGCAGTCGACAGACGCCTCTCGGCCCCTACTTTGGCGCGTTGACCGCGAAGACAGAATCGTGAGGACCTACTGGACCCTGCACAGCGGCAAGGTCGGCTAGCTGCTCTGATTTAGCCGCCAGACCACAAGGATCAGCAAAAGCGGTGCATGCGCGCTTGAGCGATGCAGTTTTGGGGGAGTTTGGCGCCAGTGTCTACGCCGCCTCGCCGCCTCTAGTCTTGGTACCTACCTACCTAGGTAAGTACCTACGTCCTGTATCACTACAGCCAAGGGAACAGAACCGAACATGAGTGGCGGCCTCGAGATTCTCAGTAGGAGTACATGGAGTGGATCAAAGCGGCGGGTCTTCTGGGCATCCAAAGTCCAGATTTTACGCCTAGTAGGACCATCCCCGTCTTCAGAAATAACCATCAGTCCAAATTTCTGAAACCAGGATACTCCTTGTCGGAAGATGCCTTGTAAACGATGTCTGCTTTTTCTGCGCAGCAATGGCAGTCTCTTGGCGGGGTTGGAGGTGACGTTACTGCGTATCCATATCAGACGATTTTTTATGTGCTTCTGTGTGCCAAGTTCCTTGTTCACAACAAAGAACTACCAAAGCCAAGCGGTCTGTAGCGTGATACAATATCATTTGATCCCCGCTTCCATGACGGCAAGATATGCTCTAGGATGTGTGTACTTGTGACGAACCCTAGCCGTTGCACGGTTCCATGCGCTGGAATCCTTCCAGGCTCCCTCATACCGGTAGAGCGGCTCGAGAGTGGCTGCTCCAGCGCGGTACATCCATGTCCCCGCAACCTTGTTTTCGCAGGCGCGCTGTGGCCCCACCCCGCCTCGCTCACTCCCCAATCATGAACTCTGTAGCACAGTACACCATCCTCATAACGGAAAGGCGCCGGACGTGTTGTTGGGGCGCCGGCTTGGCTCATTGGCCTGCTAGACGCCGGAGAAGCCTGTGTGCCTGTTCTACTGGCGTGTTCTGACCCGCACACCCGCTGCCGGCTGTGTCCAGACGCCACCCCCGTCCCCTGCCCGTCCGTTTCCTTAAACTGGTGCCTGCTGAGGATCCACTTCTGAAGCAACTGGCGACGTGGAGGAAATAAGGCACCCTAGAAGGACGAGAACAGGAATATCCCGATAACTCCGTCAAGTCTGGGTGTCTGGTACCTCGCTGCCCTAGGCTTCCGCAGGATACGTACAATCTCATGTATGTACCCAAGTACATGAGGGTAACGGAGCGACCTGTCGTTGCTGGCCACTCGCGATTTTACTTCCTTGCTTATTACCGCCTTGTTCCCGCCTTGGCTAACCAAGTGGAGCCTTTGCAACGGCAGGGTCGAGAACCATCCGTGCCGTCATCTCCCCATGGCTTGAACCTTAACCTCCGAGAGACACCGGACCTGCCTTTGAAAGATCATGGTCAGACTTGCCTACCTCTGCCTAGGCTGGCAGACTGATCGACTGTGCGACTGGCTAGCAACCTGATGGTCAACAGCTTGGTCAACAGCTTCCTTGGAGGCTGATATCACTACACCTCCCAACAGGCACCGCAATTCCTTCCAGGCACTGGGCCTTGCGGCGGCCCCAAATAGGAGAAACGAAAACATGCACCTCGTCGCCTTGGCCGAGCTCTCCACACCGCCTCAACCTGTTCGATAAACATGGCGCAGTAAGCCGGCTCCTTCCGAGACGCCATGCACCTTCAAACATTAGCCCAGCGAACCTTGACCGAGCAAGTAAGAAGCCAGACTCTGCGTGACGCACCTTTACCACCGTGGCAGCTCCAACTTCAGCCCTGCGGCCCCGCTGCTCACCGTCCTCGTCCCTTTGGTCTACGGCACCGGCAAATCTGGGAGAATGCCGGCGAACTGGCAAATTTGCCTAGTGGGCGGAAGAATTTCCTGACGATATCTCCGCTTCTTACTACCTTGACGTAGACGATCTGGCCTATCAGGCAGTTATTCTGGGGAAGCATCCGTGCACCTGCGGCAACCCCACGGTGAGGCCAGCAGTTCGTCTACTGGATCTGGTTGCGTGACGTGATTCTATTCGCGTTTGATTGCTAATCCTCCATTTGCGGAGGGCGAGACGTTCCCCTCTGCCGCAGCCAGGATAGACGACCTGGCCAATCACGACATAATCTCGGGGGGTCTAAAACCGGACGTCTTGACGGAAGGGGTGCGCCAAGTCTTCTCGTGGTACCCCTTGTGTGCCGGCGCGGGGCCGTGTGCGGGAACATGTGGCAGCGGTGCGGCCTTCCCAGACATTGGGCGCTGGTTGCGTTCGGGCTGCAGGGGGTGTGGGATGGAATGGGAAAAGATGAAAAGCGAGGCGAGGGTGTGATCGAGGATGCCAATCTTTTGCGGGGAATTTCTCCCACTTGGAACCTCGAGCTGACATTTCCCCCACTAAAGTTAATATGTTTAGGTCGCTGGCGGGGCCTGATTGTTCGGGCCAGCATTGGTGGGACCAGCCAAGGCTCAATAGCGGCTTATGTCAGCGGAGACTGATTTTTTTTTTTTTTGCATCAGTCGGCATGCGCATACCTACCGCCGCTATGGCCCCCAGGGAGGCACGGGAAGGGCTAGAATTGGTTGTCGCGATTCGCATCTGGTCAGCCTTGCATTAAATTAAAACAGCAAAATCTCCTTTGCCGAAAAAGAAGGACAGGGCGTGTAAAAATGGCTCCCAGGACTAAAGGCCGTTCCGAGGCCTCACAGGCTAGCCAAGCAGAAGACGTGGACGCCCAGATGGAGGACGCACCCACGTCAGCCCAGCCCGACGCCGTCGATCAGGCCGGCGAGGACTTTGACGAACCAGAGGAGGAGGAAGAGGAAGAGGAGCAGCGCGTCAAGATGGTGAGGACCTAGCCCGGTGCCGCCCCCAAATCTCGAGCAGATGGGCTCTTTGGTTCTGACATGTGCAGCTCCCCGGCTCAACACCCACCGCGGCCTCGTTCGAGTTCCAGAAGGAGGGCCACACCCTGGGAAACGCGCTCAGGTACATAATCATGAAGAAGTAAGACCGGCCTTGGGCTCCCCGCCCTTCCGAGTCCGAACCCCCTGATATTGACGCCGCATCTAGTCCCGAGGTCGAGCTTTGTGCTTATGCCATCCCCCACCCCTCGGAACATAAGATGAACCTGAGGATCCAGACCTATGGTGAGTGAAAGTTCTCTGTCGGCTACCTCACGTGACTTCCAACGCGCTAAAACCCGCATCCAGATGGCACCACGGCGATTGAAGCGCTAGAGAAGGGGCTGAGAGACCTCCAGGACCTGTGCGATGTCGTTACCGATAAGTTTACAGTGGCTAAGGAGGAGTTTGCAGGCCAGATGCAAACAGATTCGTAATGAGCCTAGCCTAGAACTCGGCAACTTGTCTATCCCCGGATCCGAGTGTCAAAGAAAGGTCTTGGAGGCACGAGGGCAATGGAAAAAAGGACCATGGGAAAATTGGCGTTCTAAGGCGCAACTTTGGCGGAACTTTTTTGGTAAACTCGGTGGGATACCGGTATTTATGTACATACATAACGAGACCCTTTGTTTGGCGATGTGCCCCTTCTAGTTGCGACCCTGAACATGGCGTTAGCAACAAAACACGAGGGAAAGAATATCGAGGCCAGCCGCCGCAGCAAAGACTCACCTCGAGGAACCCCTCCATGAAGCTCTTTGGTAGCCTCTTGTCTCCCCTGAAGTTCTCGTCCTTGAAGTACGACATGATGTGGGTCGTCTGCTTCCAAAAGTTCATCGTCTCCTACAGATTGGTGGCGTTAGCGTCAAGAGCCCCCTTATTCCTCTGGACAGCGATGCGCTCCTCTCCTCAGGGGGGCTGGCGCAAAGCCTCGGGCTGCGTCTGGGTTCCTACCTGGTACTCCGCGTTGCTCTGAAACAGAAGGACATCCACCACGGGCAGCTTGTTGACGAATCTGTGCCGCTCAAACTCCTGTCGCATGCGTGTCCTGATGGCCGAGACGGGGTGTGTCACTGAGTACATGGTCTGGATCTCGGGGGCCTGGAGAGCGAGGGTATTAGCGGGGTGGGATTGCGCCTGTCGGAGGCAGAGTAGGCAGTCGAGGCGTGCAGGGCATTTCGGGTCGGCGGCCGGCAGGAGGCGGCATGGGCACGGCGGCGGGAGAGAGGGAGGAGGAATCAACGTACGGCTCGGAGCCACTCCCGGTATGACGCCAGGACCCTCCTCTTCGCCTCGGGCCAGTTGGCCGCTGGTCGGGCGCGTTAGCAGGTACTCAAAGATCGAAGGGGGCGGAGAACTCGTACATTGCGTCGTCTTGCGCGCAAACTGGGTCGGTGTAATGGCCATGGCGCCGGCTGAATTGGTGGTTCGAACTGCTCTCGGGAGCTGGGTATCTCAAGGGGCTTCACACCCGCGGTTGAAGCCAATCCGAGCTCCCATGAAGTTGAGGCCGCCATCACGTGAGGTCTTGGCAGACCCACTACCCGACTTCCCACGCGCGGCTGAGACCAACCGGCTTCTGACTCGCTCCGCAGCCTTCCCTACGTAGCCCGCCCTCCCACTTGCGGAAGTCCCGACCATCCATCATCCGCGCGTCTGGTTTCTGAAAATCGCACTCTGGACAACCTTGCCCGGCGCCCGCCACCGCTCTCCAACATATCTATCACGTCTTGGGTATCTATCTATCTTGTTATAGTCACTACCTTCTCGCAATACAACCAGCCTCGACAAGAGCTCGCCCACTCCATCGCTCCCCAACCGAACTCGCCCTCGGCTTGCGCCGACCTCGTCGCCCGGAAAATCCGTTGACCTAGCACCACCGAACCCCAGAATCATGCCCGCGATCAGGCACGCGTCCAAGCGTAAGCCCCCACCGGAGGGCTTCAGCGACATCGAGGATGACCTCCTCATCTTCAGCAACAAGATGAAGGATGCGCAGAACACGCCAACCGACAACGTTCCAAAGCACCAGGCGCAATGGCCCATCTTCCAAATATCTCACCAGAGGAGTCGCTACGTCTACGAGCTCTACTACGAGAAGGAGGCCATCTCCAAGAAGCTGTACGAGTGGCTTCTCAAGAACAACTACGCCGACCCTATGTTGATAGCCAAGTGGAAGAAGCAAGGTTACGAGAAGGTATGCTTCCCTGTTCCATTCACTCGATTGTCGGGATGGTGAAACGATGGCTGACATATCATGCTTTCTTCGTCATACAGCTTTGCTGCCTAAGATGCGTGCAGACGAAGGAGACCAACTTCAGCTCCACCTGCATCTGTCGTGTCCCGAAAGCGCAGATGAAGGAAGATAGGGATATCCAGTGCGTAAGCTGCGGCTGCCATGGGTGTGCTTCCAGCGACTGAGGAACGTTCCTTTCTCGTCGGGGGTTCCGCATGAATGACGCACAAGAAAAACCAACTGGGATCAGTTGGCTTGCCGTCGCCATCCACGCAGTGGCTACTGCATCATCGACTCGCGAATTGAAGTAGATAAAGAATGATGCTCCTGAGGCATCTGGATTCTCCATATTGGCGTACGTGTCGTGGACCTTCATGTTTTATCCAAACTCACTAGCTAATACCAGAGCCCTCAGAAGACTTTTTTCACCGTTTGCCACAGGTCGGTCTAGCCTGCAACACAGGCTGAACGACATGTATTGTGTGTGAGACCTGCAAGCTCAGTATGTTCGAGTGAATCCTCCTCTGCGACCCCCTCTCCCAAACGAGATGGATCGTGGCACAAGCTTCAGCGACGACATGCCGCTGGACAAGGAGTCCATCTCCATCTCCACATCCTTGCTGGGAGCTGAGTGTGCCACATGCGGCTCTGGGTCTTTTGCCCTGGTGTCGTCCTTGTTTACGCCGCTTTTGCGGGGCCTCTCCTTGCTGGCACCATCTGTGGTCTGCCCATCTCCTGCTTCTCTGGCTGCTGCGCTAGCCTTCGCTGCAGCATGTCTGGCCTCCTTGGACTGCGTTCTTCGATGCCCGCCCACGTCGCATAAAAGCGACTGTCTCCCGTCGATGCCGTACCTCGTCACATCGAAGAAGAAGTTTGGTGGATAAATGTGCTTATCGATCAAATGACGACGGCGCTTTGACGGATCTCTGCATTTGCGATCACAGTCTTCGACGAAGCACGAGTACTTTTTTGGTCTGTCAGCATGTGGTGCCCAAGCGTTGCGGCGCCCACTTTCGCTTTGTAGCGTAAGGCGCGTGCTCATAGAGGGAAAAGGGGCTCGGTGGGAGTGGTGGAGTGTTTTCACGGAAACGTACTGTGCGCTCGCCCTTATCTCTAAGTGCCGCCACGAAGGAGTCGTGGCACTCTTCGATATGGAGGCTCAGAATGTGATCCGAAGGGAAGTTCTTGTTGCATTCGTGGCAGCGATTCACGTGTTGCTTGTTGTAGTGGGCGTCGTATTCGTCAAAGGTGGTGAATGTGAGGATCTGTGGATGCAGAGTGCACCTCAGGGTGTTCGCCGCTGTCGATGCGCCGGTGCTAATCTCATTCCCGTCCAGACCCCTCATCTTGGGCACCGGTTCCGGACCCATCTCGTAGGCGGGCGGGGAGGCTATGCCCTCTGGCGACGAGGCCGGAGACTCTTCTTCGGGCTCACGTGAGCGTTTCATTCTCCCCTGGCTGGGGTGGAGGGAGCACTGACGAAGTTCAAGAGTTTGAAAGGGGTAAATTACCGACGAGCGGCTCTTGCTGGTTGTCTGGCCGGTCTACTTCTGGACGCCGACACCGATAGTGGCTGGCAAGTAGCAGCACATGCAGAGGACAACGGCCCTGGTCCCGGTCCTGTATGCCTTCGCTTTGATGCTTCTGTTCTCTCGGCTGGCGCTCTTGGCCGGCGGCCGGTTCTGTGCTCCGACTCCGTGCGCACCGACGGAAACGACCCAAGGTGGGCCCGGGCGGGGGACGGTTGTGGGCGTGGGTGCGGCGGCGGCGCTGGTCAGGGAGCTGGCCTGTCGAGAAGATGCTCACTGCTTCGCCCGTCTTTCACACTCTCTGACGACCTTCCCGGCGGTTCCAGACACGAGCGAGGTGCAACAAAGCTGCGCTTTGTCGGTCAGAGCCAGAGAGGGCAGCGGCACGGCGGGTGGGGGAGCTCCATCTCTCGCCCAATCCGTCTGCCCGTGCCGTCCAGCCAGCCCGTCGCTGTGGGTCAGGCGTGCTCATGGACTGCAGCCGTGGTTCAAATGGCTGTCAATGTGGGGGAACCCTGGAAAGCCAGAGCACAGTCACGCAGCACGGGCCACCAGCCCAGCAAATCTCACACGGTTATTGGCTTACGCCTCGTGATTTTGATTTGCGCCCATCTCGCGCCGCCCTCACTCGTCCAGCTCATTGACTGCCCTGCGTCGACCTCCATCTCTGGCCGGTTCCGTCACCAGCCTTGTAAATAGCTTCAATCCTCGGGCACTCTGCACCAGCACCAAACGGTTTGCTGCTGGCACTTCACTGTCTGCTGCCGCAGCCCCGAATCTTCTTCCCTGGCTCCGACTATATCAGCCTCCGAGCTCGCCTGCCGCAAGTCTCGTTCTGCTGCCAAATGTTCACGCCAGGAACGGTCCTGGCTCACCATCAGAAGAAGAGTTCAGGCTGCGCAGCGACCGCCGCCGCTCCCGCAACCGCACCGCCGCCCACCCAAATCCTGGCCAACCTTGCAGGACACGGCTGCCACTCAAGTTATGGACTGGGTGCAGCTTCTCGTTCCGCGGTTGGTTTTTCTCAGGCGTAGCGCTTGACTTGCTTTACAAAAGCTCAAGGTCGCCGTCCCCACCAAGCCGCCGCCTCTGATATAGCGGGCACCCCCCTCCATCGCCACCTCGCGACTGCCTGTGTCTTGCATCGCCCCCGTCGCACAACGGCCGCCGACCGCGACCGCAAGCAATCAGTCGAGCAATCGAGGCTGCGATTGCGACAAGGCACTTTCGGGCATCATGGCGACAGCGGCTGCCCCGTCGGTAGCCGAAATCTGGAAGTATGCGCAGCACAAAATCACCTCACCCTCACCACCACCCTCTCACCCTCCTCTCAGGTCAACCTCGCATTGCACTCAGACAGGTTTCATTTTCTCCACCCACAACCAGACTTGGAACCATCTACACTAAATCCTCAGAAATGAGTAGCCTCAATACTGACAACTTCTAGGGAGGCTCTGAGATATCGGCGCATTTTGGACAAAAAGGCCGAGGCGCTCCACAAGACCGTCGGCAACGGAAACGAAAATGCCTACTTCGGCACGCTGGACGAGGCGCTCAGCGCGTAAGTATTTACTGCTTTCTTGCCTGTCCTCTTTCTTTCCTCTGTCGCCGTCTCTCTTGTCGCATCAGGCGTTAATGTGCCCCAGTTTCCGCCTCGGGAGTGTGGCCACCGTCTTCAACGACTTCAACTTTGCCACCGAGAAAAAGGTGGACAAGCAGCTCTGGCAGGCCCATGCCCTGATCAACAACAAGTACCGCAGCGTGCTCGCTGTCCTGGGCTCCAAGACGGATCCCAAGGTGGTGCTCCACCGCCAGGTAGAGAGGAAGTATGGCAAGTTTTTGCGCACGTCGCAGTCCTTTTACAAGGGCTACCTGCAACGCCTCTCGAAGCGCTATCCGATCCCCGAGCTGGAGCGGGTAGCGCACTCGATCAAGACGGAGGATGCCGCGCAGGTCGAGGTTGCTCCTGATCGCGATGCCGATATCAACGCCAAGGTGCTTGTGTCCTGTCACGCGACGCTGCTCCACCTTGGCGACCTGTCTCGATACCGCGGACAAGTCGAGCGCAAGACGCATACCTTTGACAAACCCCTGGCCTACTACAGCCTGGCCAACGACCTCATTCCCAACTCGGGATATGGTCACCATCAGATGGCCGTCGTCTTCCTTGGCGAGAAAGACAAAGACCTCGCCGCTGTCTATCATCTTTACAGGGCGTTGGCCGTCCAGGAACCTCACCCAAACGCGCTGCAGAATCTGGAGGTGGAGTTTAAGAAGCTCCGGCCTTCCAGCCCTCCGCGCGGGCGCAATGCATCTCTGGATCCTCAGGTCACTCTTGCCACGTGGTTTGTCAAACTGCAGGCCATATTCTACACCGGGGAGACGCTGCCTCAACAGGCCGAGCTCGAAGGAGAGGTCGCGCACCGGATGCAGATGCTTCTTGTTACCAAGGACAGTAACGAAGTGCTCATGATGATGACGCTCACCAACATCACGGCATATTATATTGCCCGTCAGCGCGCCGAGAGTAAGCACCCCAACATTCAATCACGAGCCCTTTCTGATAAACTTGTGCTAACATGTGCGTCACAAAGAGAAATGGTCTGTTGAGCTGTCCCAGTCGTGCCAGTTCATGCTCAGCTTCAACATCCGCATGATCCTGGCCGTGAGCCGAGTTGTCATGAAGGAGATCAAGGGCGCGCTCGAGGCCATGCCGGGTGAGGAACCGGAGTCTGCGTCCGCATCTACTAAAGAGACAGACCGCTTCCTTGCCGTCATGACTACGGGAGTGCCTATTCTCCGTATATTCATGATCTGGATTTGTCTGCATCGCGCCGACCTCGTCAAATATGCAGACCATCTCCCACATCTTGTCGAGGCACACGCGTCACTCGCCGAGACCATCTCGCTTCTTATCGAAGCCTTCCGCGACGAGGACCTCGGTATATCGACCGCCGAATACCTCCTCCGGGAGGACATTGAGACCATTGGCTTCGAGCCACTCAGGAACGAAGCTGCCCCGTTCGTCTGCCGAGCGATGCATTATACCCTGGATGGCAAACAGAAGCAACGGCTGGAGAGCGACATCTCCAAGAAGCTGCAGGACAACGTCGAAACCCTGTCGAGGATCAACGACATCATAAACTGCGGATACTTTCTAGCCACAGACCCCAACTACCCTCTGCAGCTCACACAGACGCAGAAAGGTTCAAAGGTCCTGACCACGTTGACCGTCGCGGTTGGGGGCGGCAATGACAGTCACGTCCAGGGTTCGAAGAGAGGCACCATTGCGACCTTTGCGACACAACCCGTCACCCCACAGAAGCCCTCAGCACCGACGACTCCTGCTCTCCATCAGGCCGTGAGAGACAGCCCTAAGCAAGAGGTTGAAATGGCCAACACGAACGTGCCAATGCAGGAGTCTTGCCTAGCTGTGGAAGCAGAGGAGTCGACAGCTGTAGATTTTGGCGTCGATGGAGAGACTCTTGATCGTGTCAATGAGTTCCTCATGCCGCCCGAGGTGGGCTCGCCCAAAAGCCCAGTGATGGACGAGACTTCATATGGAATGCACTCGACAACAGCGAACGAGATCTTCGGCGCCCTCGAGCCGCCGGCTACAACACCGACGTCAGCCAGCAAGAAAGCCTTCCCCGGCCTGCCGTGGGATCTCATCTACACGCCAACACCCCTTCGGACTAGTGGCAACGCTGCGGCGGGGTCGCCCATCCTGGCCCCTCCCATCGTTGATTTCGGCCAGCAGTATCCCTCGGCGATTGCTGTGAGCCCGTCGGAGCAGGTTCCCATGGCAGCAGGTCTGGGCGCCCCCGTCAGACAGGCGCAACAGGCCCTCAGGAACCAGGTGCCAAGTCGGCAGCAGTCCATCACGGAACCGGGAAGGCATGAGATGTATGACCACGAGCGGATGGAGGAGGTAGCTAAGGCCGCAACCTGGAAGGTTGACCAGCGGCACCACCAGACCCTCGTCCCGACGCCGAGGATCCCAGCCTCCAACTCTCTCCAGTCCCTTTCATCGCTCTCTAGCCACAGTCCCGCCGGCGCGACGCGGCAACATCGCTCGTCCAGCTACACGGCCACTCCATTCTTTCAGTCATCGAACTTTTCCCCCGGCCCGTCTGGTCTCCCGCCAATCAACAGCCCGTGGGGTCTTCCACCGGCTGCTCGGGTCGCCCATGTCAGCCAGAATAATCGGACGCCCACTGCGCCCAAGTGGACAGAGAGCAGCATTTGGGGATCAGAGCCTGTCGGATCGAACGGACAGGCACAGTCACAGGCATTTTACGGCTCAATGAAGCCGTCGGAGGATCCGTCCAGCACATTTGAGCAGGATCCGACTTTGCTGCAGGCCATGGCCAACCAAACCACAGCACAAGCGGCTGGCAAGCTTTAGGGGGGTCGCCAGCGACCCGTGCTGGGGCTTCATTTTCTCAACGCCGACACAATATGGTCGGCAAAGTGGTAACCGCCTGCGAGCCATTCGATGAGCACCCATGTGGTGGCAAGTCTCGTCTTCGGCGCAGCCACCTCGTCACCGATAACCAGTGCTTCTGGTCCAGCGGTGTTTCTTGCAGCGCCCGCATAGGCCGCACCAGCGCCACGGCCTTTCAACGCCTGCCACTCGCGATGCTTAATTTTTCAGCTCAAGTTGCTGAAACTCATGGGGCCCTCGGTTGCCCGCGGCCATCTTCTGAGCCCGCTCTGTGGACCCAGGCTTGTCACAGACTGTCTGCCGAGCATGAGGGACAGAAGATCTAAGATCGCTGCCACGATGCTTCGACACCCATCTGCATTCCACTTTTTTCACACTCTGGAAACACAAATGGTGTTCAGGCGCGAAACTGCGCGTCATCGATGCTTTCTCGCTATTCTCTAAGTTGAATTTGGTTTGGCCTGACGGACGCCACCAGCTCTCAAAGTATCTGGTACTATTTTTGTTGTTGAAACCTGGAATGCCCTTTATTTTCCCCCATTTCCTTACCCGCAACGCCTGACTTGACCTGACGAATGGTGAAAGATCCGTTTCTGGGAATCTAGTTTGACGATGTGGGCTGGTAGGTCTGCTTGGGGAAGGGGTATCTGTTGTCAATGTTAGCCTTATTTCCTTTACCGCCGTTCGTCCCTCCCTTCTTGCGCAGCGTATGAAAAGTCCGTTGGGAACTGGCGGCCCGAAACCCCCAATGGTGGATGGTATGGGGGGTACTAGTTTATAAGATGATGCCAAGGTCTCCCTGGCAGTGGAACTTGGCGGAGACAAAAGGCAGGCCGGCAGGTTGACAAGCGGATAACGCAAATACAGAGAGAGACACGAATAGGACCTTTTCCGAATAGAGACGAATAGGAACTTTCCGAAAAGAGATATGAATCGGATCTTTCCGAGGAAAAACATGAATAGGATCTTTGCCGAAAAAAAGAAAAAAGAAACAAGGTCAACGTACGAAGGTCCCAGCTCCTGGATGCTCAGACGGGCAAGCCACTGGCCCATGTCGATGGCGGCCTCGAGGGGCTTGCCGTCAACGATGCCGGCGCAGAAGCCGCCGGCGAAGGCGTCGCCGGCGCCGTTGGTGTCGTTGATCTGCTCCTTGGCGATGGCGTGGACGGGGAACTCCTTGACCTCGTCCTCGCCCTGGACGGCGACGAGAGTGGGCTCGGTGCCCTGGGTGACGATGGCGACGCGCTTGCGCTTGGCGTTCTCCTTTGGCAGGTTGGCCATGGCCTTGGCGATGGCCCTCAGGTCCGTCTTGTCGGCGAAGCCGTGCGACTCGGCAAAGGCGGCGGCCTCGGTCTCGTTGCCGATGACGTAGTCGGTGTAGGGCATGGTGGCGTCGAGCGGGTCCTTGAAGAACTGGGCGATGAAGGGGGCCGAGAGCGAGAGGATGAAGGGCCGATCGTTCTTGGCGGCCTGGCGGCACAGCTCCATGATGGCGTCGGGGCAGACGGTGAAGTGGTAGCCGCCGACGTAGTACACCTCCGCGTCCTCGACGAGGGCCCAGACCTCGGGCCGCCTGAGGTGCTCGACGTCGTAGTGGTTCGCGGCGCCCAGGTCGGTGCACATGGAGCGGTTGTGACCCGTGATGACGACGCCGCATCGGCCGGTGCTGACCTTGGGGTCAACGCGGTACTCGACGCGCAGGCCGGCCTGGCGCACGGCGTCGCGCAGGATGGCGGCGTACTTGTCGTCGCCAACGCCACCCGCGTAGGCGACGCTGTTGGGCGGCAGCATGTACTGGGCGCCGCGTGCCGTGTTCTGGGCCGCCCCGCCCGCGATCAGCTTGGCGTCGTAGTTGTTGAGCAGGTCCTCGTAGATGCCCAGGTGCTTCTCCTCGGCCAGGATGGCGTCGTTGGCCTTGAGTCCGTACTTGTTGAGGAGGGCCTCGTCGCCCGAGGCCTGGATGTCTGTTTTAGGGGGGGAGCGTTGTCAGTTTGCTGGGCTACGTCGGTACACACGTAGGCTTCTTCCAAAGCCAACCATTGGACACGTCGTCGAGGAGAGACGTACCCAGAAGAGGGTTCTCCAGGCAAAAGAGCCTGTAATCCTTGGTAGACGACATTGTGCTTAGTGTACGGTGGTTTCTAGTGGTGGTAGTTGTGGCGGCGGCTGTTGCGAGACGACCGAGTTTGGACCTTGAATCGGCGGCGACGGCGGGGTACTTGAGGTCGGTCGAGGTGGGATATTTCCTGCGGGCCGCGTCCAGGTCCAAGCTCCTGGTGGGGCTCTGGCGGGCCGCTGCTGATGCTCGGAGTGTGTGGAATGCCGCTGCCACCGCTGCTCCTCCTCCTCGGGGTGCCCCTGACAGGCGGACGGCTCTCAGCGACGCAGACCCTAGTCGGGCAAGGTTCTGGGGCTTGACCATTGTTTGGGGATTGCCGAGTATTTGCCTCTCTTTGTCGTCTTGCTTTGCTCCCTGTCCTGGGAGGGGTATGAAGCTGTCCAGTACACAGTAGACGACAGATGGTCCCAGGCAATGTGGTGCCAGGCCCGTGGTCTTTATGGATGCTCTCGAATCTCTCTCGGCTAGGGACGCAGGCTAGCCAGGGTCGTCCCCTCCACTCCGCCGGCTTGTCTTTGAGCAATCGTACGACGTCACGGACCAGCCCCGAGAATCACCTTACCATGCATCCACACCTTTTCAATAGACGCTGGAGGGGAGAGCAGAGCTTCCGAGGCTGGGTCACACCTCTGGCACCCCACCTGGTTCATGAATATCGTGTGATGTTTGTTCACGTTCCAAGTCAACCGACGACATGCGCACTTGCTTCTCCGCATGTGGGATCTTAATGCCCAAGAAAAAAAAGAACTGCCCATTTGATTTGCTTCGTAAAACCGAGATGGCCCCCTTTTGCTGCGAACTGGAAATCCCTTTTATAAACCATGGATACCACGCAAGCACCGGCCAGAGCATCGCAAATTGCTGCCCGTTCCCGCAAAAAGTACCCTTAACTACAAAGCAATGATCCATGCAATCCGATGAACCCCGTCCCACGAGCCGAACCAGGAAACTCTTACTCCTTCGTCTTCTGGGTACCACGCAGCAGACCCGTCCTCCTCGCAGCAATAAGACCCGCCTTTTGTCCCTGGGCCGCGTATCTCGAGATGGTCGAGGCCTTACCGATATGCTGGTGGTTACCACCACCGTGAGGATGGTCGACGGGGTTCATGGCAACACCACGAGTCTTGGGCCACGAGTTGCGCTTGACGGCGAACTTGTGCTTGGCACGCGAGGCCTCTGTTTGGGCAAGCGGTTAGCATCACGTTTGTTTGGAGTCGCCACCAGTGTCCTCCACCAGTGTCATCGGGAGCTGGCGAGAAGTGTCCAATACGACTCGTCTCCTGCCGAACTCAGACTTCTCCCAGCTCTCCTTTCTCCGCGAGGGGTAAAGGTCACGTACTAAGCAGGGGCTTGTCGGTACGTCCGCCACCAGCGACGATGCCGATCATGCCACGAGCCTGGCTGCTGACAACCTTCTTAGCGCCCGAAGGCAGCTTAATACGGGTCTTGCCCTCATCGGGGTTGTGGCCGATAACGGTGATGTAGTTGCCCGAAGTGCGGCCTAGCGCGCCGCGGTCGCCGGCCTTCTCCTCGACGTTGGAGACGATGGTACCCTCGGGGATGGAGCCCAGGGGCAGAACGTTGCCGACCGTCAGGGCGGCGTTCTTTCCGGCGTAGACAAACTGGCCAGTGTACATTCCCTCGTTGGCGATGAAGGTCTCGGTGTGCTGCTTGAAACGGTAGGCGTCACGGAAGGTGACGCGAGCCAGCGGTGCGCCGCGGCCCGGGTCGTGGATGATATCCTTCACAACACCCCGGACATATCCGTGGCGCTCGGCGTAGTCGAGGGATCGGAACTTGGCGGGGGCCTTGTTCAGGCGGGTGCGGGCCTCTGTAAATCACCGGTGAGTACGACAAGATCGAGTCGGAGGCACACTGCCTATCGTGCTATCGAGTTCGTGGTCGGGTTCGAGGGGAAGATTCCGTCAGAACATACTGAAGATGCCGCCGGCACCCTTCCTCTGGTTTCGAATCTGGATGGGACAGCGCAATTAGTACCGTTGTCGCCGCCAGCGCCATCGCACCTCGTCCTCCTGTTCCCTTGCTCAATTCCAGCACCTCGGATCCCTCCACGTCCAGGATTGTTCGTCACTTACCACGCGACCCATCGTATCTTCCCTTTTGAAGGCGAGCTCCTACTTGGAAAGTCCGGGTATCTTTGGTCTGCAATCCGGATCGGCAGAAAATCAGCAGCTGTAAAAGAGCAAGACAAAGTCGACCGGCGAGGGCGCAAAGAATGGTAGATGAAATCAAAGGCGGGATTGCTGATGGGAGGGACTCACCGTCCTGGTTTCTTGCGGGAGAAGTTACAAAGTCGAAATGGGAATTTTTCTGCCCACTTTGGTTTGTGTGGATGGCGCTGACTGGGGGGAGGACCGCGGCCGCACCTGCCCTAGCGTGGGGTCGCTTGCCCTGCGCAAAATGGGCCAGAGCTGCACGTGACGGCCACACACGTGCCACGATCCTCGACTCCCAACACCAGTTCTGCCGCATAAACGGGGCCGGCCTTCTGTGGCTAATAATGCAAGACAGATAGATGCACACGGCCACTGCCCATTTCAGCCCCCATCCACCAGGCTGGGCCGAGACCGCCCACTTCTTTGTTACCCTCGATCTTCGCTCTCTCGCTGCGCTTGGCTCGAGTCGCGCCCGTTTACCTCAGGTTTACCTCAGAGTCCTTCTTGGACTGCACGCTTGAATGCCTGCCTGCCCAGGCAAATATCTACCTGGCACATACAGGTTCTAAATGCCACCCACGCGCCATCTTGCCAGATTCCAGTGCCTCACGCTTCATTCGAGCGTGTGCCTGTCCGCGGCTGTCGTGTCAGCCTTTGGGGGAATCTGAGGCCTCGACTCGACCCCGCCTGACCTGGCAACGCCTCATCTGGTTTCCAACCTCTCGGAAAACGAGTCTCAATGCCGCCCAACATCGGGACGTGTCAACAATGAGGCGCCGCCTGAATTATTCCTCCCTGTTGCGAGCATACCATCAAGCATTTACTCCTCTCCTCACCTCTGGAATGCATTTTACCTGTGCATCTGCTAGCAGCAATCGTTAACGCGTTTCTACAGTCTCTCAACGTCTCCTGCCCTGTGCGCTGTTTTTGCGACACTGTTGGGAATGGCATCATGAGCCGCACGTTTGTGTGGGATTGTATGCTGAGAAGCGTGATTAAGCTGGCCCGACCGCTCTGGGGCTTCATTTCCCAGTTCTGGGCACCGGTCCGGCACTGCATTTTTGGCTCGGCATCTGATCCAGCGATCAGAGTCTTTTCCGTCAGAATGCGGTTGCAATGACTGCCGAACATCCATTTTGGCGCGGATTTGTGCGGCTGCCGTGTTTTTGCGTGTCAGAGCACGCAAAGGTGCCCGGTTGTCACTCGAGCTTGCCAGCGCAGCCTCGACAAGACGCAGATGCAGCGGACAAAGATGACAACATACTTTCGCACGCTTGGCGACCGCATGAGCTTTCACCCCTCAAGAACTGTCCCTATCCAAACGAGCCGGGTTCAATACTACCATCTGTCGTTTGCTTTCCTCCTCTTTGCTTTAGTACCTCTCGAGCTGTGTGGTTTCAGTATGCAATTTTGTTTGTACGAACCCTGTTTCATTCAGGAGTCCCATTTCTACTAGAAGTCTGAGGAAATCGGGGTTTTGTGAAGGTGTGTGGATGTGCATCCTTGTTTGAGCATGATCGGCATGCGATTCGGGGTGGCGATGGCATCGTTGCGAGGTTGGCCCTGATGATGGGCTGGACCCTGCTCGCTGGCCGGAGTTGGGTTGGTGGAGATATCTCGAGTAAGCGAAGGATGAATGCCCAACTTTTCCACAAGAGCCAAGTGGTTCATTGCTACGGCATGCGAACACTCCCTTGGCCACGCACCAGTCAAACTCGAAACACGAATGCGTTGTTCGGTCCGCCATCGATTTCGGAGAGCTGTGTGCCTGCTTGGTGCTGGGGGTGAGAATGGCCTCTGCCGCGATAGCACTGCATGTCTGGTCACTCTATCTTTGAGGCTTTCTTTGTTGATGGTGGCAGTTTCGGAGACGTGCAAGAAAGCGGGGGTTGGGGATGGGTTGGAGCAAGATGAAGAGACGGCGGAGATGGCTTCGGAGCGGCGATGGTGGCGAGGACTGCATCGATTTCGGAGGGAATACATGTAGGCATGGGGCAAGCGGGTTGGGCATGGCCGGTGGTGCTGCACTTCGCTGGCACTGTCCCAAGGGCGCCCCAAGGAGGAAAGGGACTGGGGCGGTGGCCTGCCGCCGACCTAGGCTGTGGCGGCGCTGCTCCCAAGCGTACGACCAAGTATATATCAACATAGGTTATCATTCCAGCCTATCACACAGACTCGGCCCCCTCCCGAGGAGGCATGAGCGGGCGTGCGGCTCCCAGAGCAAAGTGGGTTTTAGTGCGTGGTCAAATTTGGGCGCGGAGCTCCTCGAACTCTCGCCGGCTCTGCTTGTCGTATCTGAACCTCACCTCCTCCACCCGCCCTGCCTGACCCTTGACGGCAGCCAAGCCCAGGCCCGACTCGACAAAAACAACACAGCAGCCTGCCGCCACCGCGCACCGCCAGAAAGTCGACAGCACAACACCTGGATCATCCACCATGGCAGACGACGACTCTTCGGACCTTTCCTCGGTCGATTCGCTCTCGCCCCCGCCGCCCGAGGACGACTGCGAGGTGCAATTGAAGAAGCAGGATGGCATCCTGAAGTTCTTCCACAAGGTGCCCAAGAAGCAGGCCGTCGCGGCCGCCAAGTCGGCGTCGCCACCGCCACCCAAACGGGCGCCATCTCCCGCGCACGAATACGTCTTGGCGGACAATCCAGATATTGCCGTGAGTTCATTTCGCAGCTTGTCGCGTGGAGAAGTCATTGTGACGCGAAATATCGCGTGCGAAGCGGAGGGGGTTGTGCACTTTGGTGGCAGCTCCTGGAGCACAGAGTGGGTGGCGGGTGAGTGCGAACTGGGGTTTTGCTGACGAGACGCGGCGCGCCCAACCAGTTCATCGTCATGTTCCGCAACAAATTCAACGACGTCTTCTCCAAAACCCTCACCACGTTTGGACCACAAGAGCTGGAGCGCGAAATTGTCGATTCTGTACCCGGAGATCGTGTCGAGGCCTTCCTGTGCGCCATTCTGAAGCTTCTTCTCAATCGCCAGCAAGAAGTCAAGTACATGCCCCCTCCATCCCTTTCCCCTGCCCACACCACATCCCATACAGCGCTTCTGATCCACCGAGCCGTCTACTTACCTTCGTCCCAATCGAAAAACAGGCCAGGACACTACAACCGGGCTCTCGAGGATGCAATCAAGACTCACGAGGCCTCTTGGCCGGGCTCCTGGGGCGGCGCCAATCCCCTCGCCGGCGGCACGACGTTCAACTCGATGACTCCGACTCAACGGGTGCGTACTCTGATTCCATTCGTCTCCGCTGTCCTGATACCCTACCTTGCCAATTCGTCTCGAAATTTCTTACACGGAACTGTTCCTGATCTCAGTACTTTGCTTCCAGCTCGATATCCTCCGCACCTTGATCCTGTGGACGATGCAGTCCTCCAAGACGGTCAAGGACATCATCGACAACGCGTACAAGAACAAGCGCCAGGAAGACGATCTCAATCAGCCACTCTCCGTCCAGCCTCTCGGTTCCGACAGTGACAAACGGCGCTACTTCTTGGTCGAAGGCCCCGAGTACACTTCGTTCCGCATATACCGCGAGAGCAACCCTGCTGGTTTCCAGCGTACCTGGTGGAGCGTTGCCGGCAGCATCGAGGAGGTCCATGCCCTGACGGGAAAACTTCTCACGGCCGACGGTGCCCCTAAGGCCCGGAAGCTGGGCCAGAAGCTCCAAGAGCAGATCCCCCACTTTGAGGAATCACTTGAGGTAAATTCACCTCCCCATTCTCACTCCAGCCCGCCTAGTAGTTGTAGCAATGCTAACCCCCTCAAAGAAGCTGAGGCGCCGCGAGTATCGACTTCAACGCAAGCAGCAGTTCAAGCGGCCCGATCCCGGCTTCTCGCTGTACGAGGGCCGCACGCGGGGCAAGCGCGCCAAGTACACCTACGATGACGAGGAGGACTACGAGTTCAACAGCGACTCCACCGCGACGCGGAGATCAACACGCAACACAGGCACACATACTCCGGCCGAGCCTGCTGGTCCTGTCACCACCGCCAGCGGCCGCCAGGTGCGCGCTCCTAGTCGCTTGAACGTCGAGACACGGAGCAACAACGGTGGCGGCACGAGCGCCAGCAATAGCGTTCGCGAAGACTCGGAGATGAGGGATGATGAGCCCAAGTCGGCCACAGGTCGTGGAGGTCGACCGCTCCGATCTGCTGCTGTAAATCACGGCATGAACGGCTGGGCGCCTGTGTCGAAGAAGAAGAAGGGCGGGGACGCCGACTCGTACGACTCGGATGCCGAGGATGAAGAGAGCGAGCCCGACTTTGGCGGTGACGAGGAAGATGAGCACGTTCCTGACGAGAGTGAGGAAGAGGTCGACGAGGAGTTTGAAGCGGACGACGCCAACATGGTTGACGATGACGACCAGGGCCCCGATACGTCGCTAGTCGTCAAACTCCCCGTCAAAGTCGTGTTGGACGGCAAAACTGGCAAGTACTCTAGGGCAACCAGGAGTAGTGGTGCCGCGCTTGCCAGTCCGAGCAGCAGCTCCGAGCGCAGTGCGGGACGCGCCGAACCCGGCACTCCTGACGGAACGGCCTTCCGCGCGACTCTCGGCTCTCCGGTACACACTGAAGAGGAGATCTCAGTTTCGATCAAGCCCGTCACTCCCGAGACGGAGAGCGAGACTAAGACTACGCACAACGCCCTGCCCACGACCTCTCTGGCTTTTAGAGGAAGCCCGGAGAAGTCGCAGCATACCCGGCGATCTGTCGATATCTGAGATGAGGACATTCACTGTTCTGGAAAGCCACCGACAGCGTGTCCCCACCACCTGAGGGGCTCTCATATCCAACCCCATTACATGTGAGACAATCCATCCACAGGATATGTGCCTGGCTGTTCACCAAGACATACAGCCCCCGATTCTCGGTGTTAGTTACCAGCACTGTTCATGGTATTTTCACCCATTCTCATGCCTTTTTTTTCTTCTGATTTTCCCTTCCCCCTACTACTACCTGTCTCTAGCTTCCGTCTTCTCTGCCAAAGGGCAATTATCTGTCGATGGAGTTTTGGTGTTGAAATCCTCGCTTCCTCTTCCTTTCTTATTATTTCCCCGAATGTCATGAAAGGGACTTGTCTATGACGAGGCGTTGGCAATTTGCATTGGAACAAAGGTGAAGCAAGGAACTTTTGACTTCGCCAATGAGGGGTGATAAGGGGTCACGATATGGCCGGCATAGAGGCTGTGATAGAGTAGCAACGCGCTACATAATTTTGTTGGCGACGATCCCTTCTGAAGAACGAAATTCATACCCCGATAGTCTGATGAATAGGAAGTCAACGGTGTATCGTTTTCACTACGACGCGAGTGAACTCGTCTTTCACATGCACCCAATATGCGCAAGCCTCTTCTCGGAAATCACTGCCGCGCACACAAGCCTTAATATTTGTTTCATTTGATGCGCTGCGCTACTGACTGTCCCCAGGACAGACGCGCCTACCTCCATTGCCGCGCATAGGACGGCCTGACGGCGGTGGTCCTGGACTTCTCTGGCGGGATGATCCAGTTGTTGACGCCGTACCACCAGCGCCTCAGCTTGGCCCCGGACGAACTGCCGTGCAGTTGCGCGTTCTTGTTCCAGTACTGCCATCCGCCTATCGCGAGGTTGTACAGCACGCCCTGCGCCAGGGGCATCATGACCTGGACGACAGAGCCAGCAAAGTTAGCACCGTGCCTGCCCTCTCCGATCCCATCAACTTTCCGGGAAGAGAAAGGATGGGGGGATTCCAAACGGACCTGGTCTCGGGCCGTGATCCAGGCCACCTTCCACCACGTGTCGGCCTTTGCTATGCTTCGGAGGTAGCTCTGCTCGAAGCGCAGGTCCGGAAGCGGGGGCATCTGGTGGGCTTGCCGGCGCGGCAGCGGCCTCAGGACGTCGTAGGGTATGTCCTCCTCCTCCTCCTCCTCATCATCATCATCGCCCCGCACGTCTTCGGCCTCGTCGTCTAGGCTGTCCACATCGCCGCCGCCATCGGGCTTTTCGTGTAGGGTCACGGGCTCGAGCTTGTCAGCGGCAGTCGAGGGGTTGAGGTCATGGCTGGCCGACGGGTGGCGGTTGATGTGAGCGGTCTGCACCGTCTCGGCCACCTGGAGAGGGACCGAGGACGACATTTTTAAGGGGGAGGGGTATCTTGCGGTGCGGGTAGTGGGGGAAGTTAGGGGGGTTCTCTATTTCGGTTGCTGTTTGATGCTTTGTCCGGTTCCAAAAGCCCCTCTTGCTCCTTGCGGACAACGTTCGGATCTAACGCGCTGAGATCCGGAGAGCTGTGCCTGTTGGGGTGGTACGCGCAGTTCAATCGATGACGGGCTTGGGAACGGGCGGCTCCCGCCTGGCAGTCTTGGGTAACCTTGCCGACGACCCGCTAGATATTCTGGGGGTGGGTCGCTGATAGAAACAGGAATACTTGGGCCAATTCACATGCTAACAGGGAGCACGGGCTCTGACAACAGCACAGGTACTTGGGAACAACAGTCAGGATACCACAGAAGAGTGAAACAAGGCTTAAGACACACGAAATCACATTAGAAACAGGGCATAGAGTATATACAGAAATGATATCGGAAACAGGAAAGGACATACCAAATTGGGCAGGCGACCTCCAAGATGCTGTTGGACAGCGGCTTATTAAAGTGCAGACTTTTCTTTGCCTGTCGTGCTAATGTCATACTTGCAGCTTCTAGTCCCTCTTGCGTCACTTGCCCGGTTTTGCGGATCCCGTTCGTCTAGTCCCCTATTTTCCCACCTAGGTATTCCTACCTAGGGCGGTGAGCCAAGGTGGTTGAGAATCAGGTGCTGAAGGCTGGAGCCGTGGGTAAGAATGACTCGCCCCAACCAATTAGCCTCGCCGATTTCTGCTGCCACTGCGGGCTTTTTGCGGCTCAGAGTTGACGGCACGACCTGCAGCGAGCGACAGCGAGGCACAAAGCACAAACTTGCAGCCACTCCCAACTCCTCTCCCCCCTCCTTCAAAACCCCACCACAAAAAATCCAGGCACACTCCAGCCGCCTGACTTTGTGCGCTGCCCGTTTTTCTTTGTTTATTCTTTCTCATTACTGTCACTGCCGGTTCTGCGACTTGCGAGGAGTTCGACGCTCCCTCATTGCGTGCATTTTGAGACCAGCAACGCACGCGCCCGGGACTAGTTCCAGCGGGAGAAGCCTGTCAAGATGAGCGACCCTCAGGGAAACGAGGCGGAGAAGAACGTAAGCCTCGTGCCCTTGCCCGTCGCTCCCACAGCGGCCCAGCCACGTCGCAGTAGCCGCGCCCAGCTCCCCCGACCCAGATCTCCGGACTGACAAAGCCCGCCGCATCCATCAGATCGAGATATGGAAGGTGAAGAAGCTCATCAAGCGCCTCGAGGCCGCCCGCGGTAACGGCACCAGCATGATCTCCCTGATCATCCGTATGTGGCCTCTCCTCCCCGCCCCCGCCCGCTGCGCCCGCCCTCGCCGACTTCGCACGTCTCGGCTCTGCTAACCCGCGCGAGCGCAGCCCGAAGGACCAGGTGTCGCGCGCCGCCAAGATGTTGGCTGAAGAATACGTACGTGGCCGGAGAAGGCTCCCCGCCCTGTCCGAGATGCCGTCGGCCGAGCCGACCCGATCCCCTGCCCCACTTGCTGACACTCGCTTCAGGGCACCGCATCCAACATCAAGTCCCGTGTCAACCGACAGTCGGTGCTGTCGGCCATCACGTCGACGCAGCAGAGGCTGAAGCTCTACAACAAGGTTCCGCCCAACGGCCTGGTCGTGTACTGTGGTGAAATCTTGACGTCGGAGGGCAAGGAGCGCAAGGTCAACATCGACTTTGAGCCGTTCAAGCCCATCAACACCTCGCTGTACCTCTGCGACAACAAGTTCCACACCGAGGCCCTCGCCGAGCTGCTCGAATCGGACCAGAAGTTTGGCTTCATCATCATGGACGGAAACGGTGCTCTCTTCGGCACTCTAAGCGGCAACACCCGCGACATCGTCCAGAAGTTCTCGGTCGACCTCCCCAAGAAGCACGGCCGTGGTGGTCAGTCGGCCCTGCGTTTCGCGCGTCTGCGTGAGGAGAAGCGCCACAACTACGTGCGCAAGGTCGCCGAGCTGGCAGTACAGAACTTCATCACTGCCGACAAGGTCAACGTGGCCGGCATCATCCTGGCCGGTTCTGCCGACTTCAAGAACGATCTGAACGCGTCCGACATGTTTGACAACCGCCTGGCCACCAAGGTCATCAAGGTCGTCGACGTCTCTTACGGAGGCGAGAACGGCTTCAACCAAGCCATCGAGCTGTCGGCCGAGACGCTTGGTAACGTCAAGTTCATCCAGGAGAAGAAGCTGATCGGCAAGTACTTTGAGGAGATCAGCCAGGACACGGGCCGCGTGTGCTATGGCATGGAAGACACCCTCAAGGCGCTGGAGCTTGGCGCCGTCGAGATCCTGATCGTGTTTGAAAACCTCGAGATGAACCGCTGGACTCTCAAGGACAGCAGCGGCACCGAGCACATCATCCACTCCACCAAGGCCCAGGAGACGGCCAGCAGGGACCAATTCCTCGACAAAGAGACGGGCCAGGAGATGGAGATTGTATCGCAGGAGTCCTTCCTCGAATGGATCGCTGAGCACTACAAGGACTTTGGCACGACGCTGGAGTTCGTCTCGGACCGTTCGACCGAGGGCAACCAGTTCGTCAAGGGCTTCGGCGGCATCGGAGGCCTTCTGCGATACAAGGTCAACTTTGAACAGTTGGCTGAAGTTGACGACGACGACGACTATTACGATGGTAAGGCAGAGATTCGACAAGACTCCGGAAGAACTGAGACTGACAAGGTGATGGCAGATTGACAGACTGAATCCCTCGTTGACAACGAGGGATCCTCGACTCGAGTAGCCGAGCCCGAGCAGGCGGTCATCGAGCAGCGGGCGGCCAAGTTGTCGCCCGCGGAGCGGCGAGTGAAGAAGGGTTTCCCGTTCAGCCCAAGCCTCAACGGGGGTCACCAGGTCGCGCGCCCGAGCCCGCTTCGCGCTATGATGACGGCTTCTTGAGTTTTCTTTCGAGAGGAGAAAGAAGAATGATTGTGAGGTGAGCTTAGGCCTTCCGCGGGGAGCCCTCTCTGCACTAGGGAATGTAGAAAATGGCGTTTCTTTTGCTTTGGTTTTGCATGTTTTATTAATAAAATGGTGTCGGTGTTAGATGAGCGAGCACCTCCAAAGGCCTGCTGCAACCCACTCAGAAAACAAGATCCAAAAGAAAACCAAGAGGCTTAACGTCAGTCATGCGCAAGGCCTGATCGGTGGTGGTTCGGTTCTCGGGGGGGAGCAAGGTGCGAGGAGGCATCGTACGAACGGGGGGCTAGGAGCATCAAGGGGGACTTCTTGGAGGGACTTTGTACCACGAGGCACTTGTCCAGGTAGTTAAAGGAACCTAGAGAGAGAGGGAGAGAGCGGAAGCGAGACGAGGCTGCGTCTTTGTATGGGCGAGTCTATCCTAGGGGTTCTTTTCTTGAAGGAAGGGTTTTATGGTCTGGCCTTGACGGCATTTTATCGGCCATTGTAGGCGACTCCCTGAATACGCAGGGTCAAGATACAATGGACATGGCTCCCTGACTGGGTCAGCTCTGGCATTGGTGTCAAATATTGATTGTGTATTTTGTGTATACACCCTCCCACTCTCTGCATGCGTCCATTTCCCCCCCTTTCCCATAGCATTTCTACAAATGCGGCGGAAATAAGGACCAACCCGCTCACCGGCGGCTCTCCCAGCTGCCGAGCCACCTCGAGCCGTGGGCGACGCGCCGGACGTCGGCGAGCACGGCGGCGACCTTTTCCCGCGCGTCTGCGGCCGCCTCGACCTCGAACTCGACAAAGAAGAGGTACTGGAAGGGCCGGATCAGGCTCGGGAGGCTGTTGATGCTGGTCAGGTTGAGCCCCGCGCGGCGGAAGCACTGCAGCACGTCGGCCAGCGAGCCGGGCGAGCGGTGGGGCACGGTGAAGGAGACGAGGGACTTGGACGTTCCGGGCGGAGGAGGGATGTTTTGTTGGGGTGGCGGAGGGGGAGGGGGAGGAGGACATGTGGTACTAGCAGTAGCAGTAGCAGCAGCAGTAACAGAAGGAGGAGCAGATGAAGAAGGGCCAGCACCAGTAGCGTCGTCGTCGCCCTTGCGGATGACGAGGAACCGCGTCGTGTTGTCCTCGCGGTCCTCGATGCAGGCGGCCAGGACGTCGAGCCCGTTGGGCGCCGCGGCGGCCTCGCTGGCGATGGCGGCGCTGGCGCCCTCGGTGTCGGCGGCGGCCAGCTCGGCGGCGCGGCTGGTCGAGCTCACGTCGGTCAGCTCGGCGTGGCTCAGGTAGGCGGCCGCGAAGCGCGACGTCTGGCCAAAGGCCTGCGGGTGCGAGTAGACGTGGCGCACGTGCGCGAGGCTGGCCAGGGGCTTGCCGCGCTCTCTCTTTTCAGTGGCGGTTGTTGTGGCGGCGGCGGTGGTGGTGGTGGTGCTGCTAGGGTCGAGCCGGCCGAGGAGAAAGTGGTGCACGTCCAGGTAGTGCTCGGCGCAGACGCTGACGCCGGCGTACTCGGCGGCGCGGTCGCCGAGGCAGTCGAGCGTAAAGGTCACGACGCCGTGGGTCGAGTTCTCAAAGGGGACGACGCCGTATGTGGCGGTTCCGGCCTGGACGGCATCGAAGACGCCTTTGTTTTGTTGTGGTTGTTTTGACGGTGTAAGTGGAAGCCTTGGCTACTGCGAACATCGGAGTCTCTCCCTTCCTTATTTGCATGGATGTGTCACCTGTCAAGATGTCTGTACATGCCTCTGATGGTTGGGACAGGAGCCAGGTCCCAGCCCTGGCCTGGGAAGAGAGCGGTTGTGGCCTTTGGGAGTGTAAGTGAGTGGTGAATTTCTGCTACTCAAAACCCCGCACACAGAGGAACTACACATACTTGGTGGGAATACGATGCGAGCGGTCCCAGGAACGACACGACCGTCTTGTCCTGGGCCAAGGGCGTGTCGTTTGATGTTCCAGTCGATGCCATACTGGAAAGGATTTGCTGCTACTAGTGTGAAGAAAAAGGGGAAAACAAAGCCGGGTCAATGCTTCTGTTGCGACTCGTCTTGGTCTCATAAAGGGGGTTTTTTTTTTTCATATTGGCTCCCGATGTCGGGCACGAATTGCAACCAACGATGGCCTCTGGTTGGCACGGGCTGCGGCCAATAGGCCCAGCAGCGTTGATGACTTGCACGCTGAGCGTTGGGGTTCAGCGTTGCACCGCCTGTATTTTACGGAGAAGAAGGTAACAACCAATTAACCTCGCCCGCTGGATTTGGCAGCCTCAAACGTGATTGGGGCTCGACACGACACCAATGGATAGCACAGGTACTCCACGAATTCAGCACAGCACGTCTGAACTGCTAGGTCATCTCCCTCATCGTCCCTGAACCGCCACAATGCAGCAGCTCAAGACGGCCAGGCCGAGGCTGAGGCTGAGGCCGAGGTCACTGGCCGCCGCCGTCGCCCCCGCACATGTCCTCAGACGACGGGTGCATGCCGGCTACCAAAGCCACGACCAGAAGTTGAAGGGCTCCAACGAGGGTGGGCAGGGCCGGGACAACGACAGCCAGTTCGCGCACCCGGGCAACCCGACCGAGTGGAAGGACGCCTACTACGAGTCGCAGCTGCGCCTCGAGATGATGAACCGGCCCCGGCGCCGCACCTGGGACTACCTCTCCCCGACCCCGACCAGCCTCCTGGACCTGGCCCTCGACGACTTCCTGCCCCGGGACGCTCGCCCGTCCCACTTTCGCGGCTGGCTGGGCCGCCGCACGGCAGCGGCGTCAGCAGCAGCAGCAGCAGCGGCCAACGGCGGCGGCGGCAGCAGCAGCAGCGACGACGGTGACGGTGAGACGCTCATCCCGCGCCGGACCACGGTGCACCTGATGCGGGAGGGCGCGTCGCCGCTGATGGGGCCGCGAGGCGCGGCGGGCGGGCCGACGCCGCTGCCGACGCTCCACCGGCCCGGGTCGTCGTCGTCGCTGCTGGACCCGACGCCGCTGCCGCAGGGCCACCACCTCGTCTACTTCCCTCCGCAGCTGTCGGACCAGGAGCTGCTCCCGGACGGCACCGACCCGGCCCACTGGCCCGGCCTGCCCTTCACGCGCCGCCTGTGGGCCGGCGGCTCCGTCACCTACGCCCGCGGCTGGGAGCGGTCCCTGCGCTTCAACCGCACGCTGGCGCCCATGTGGTGCGACGAGTCGGTCCAGCACGTCGAGCTGAGGCTCCAGCCGCCGCAGCCGCCGCGGCAGAGCACGGCAGAAGAGGAGGAGGAGCAGCAGCAGCAGCAGCAGCACGACGGCGCCCCGCCCGGCAAGGTCACGGTCACGCTGTCCCGGAGGTACGGCTTCGACGGGTCCCGGGCCGCCGTCATCAGCGAGACGCGCAACCTCGTCTTCATGCGCGACCACCCGCCTGGCGAGGGGCCGAGGATGCCCCCATCGATAACGAAAACGACAACGACAACGGTTGGCAGCGGCGAGACCACCACCACCACCACCACGTCGCCGCCGTCGCCGCCGCTCATGCACCGCCGCAAGCCCGACTACAGCTTCGAGATGACGCCGTCGCGCCGCCTGCTCTTCCACTTCAGCGCCCTCAGCCACAACGCGCACCTGATCCACCTGGACCCGGCCCACGCCCTGGCCGAGGGCCACCGCGCGCCGCTCGTCCACGGGCCCCTGACGCTCGTGCTCATGCACTCGGCCCTGCGCGCCCACCTGGGCCACATGGGCGCCGCCGTCCGCTCCATACAGTACCGCAACCTGGCCCCGCTCTACGCCGACGAGCCCCTGCGCGTCTGCGTCCGCCGCGTCGAGGCTGCCGACAGCCAATTCACCTACTCGGTCTGGATCGAGACCCTCGACGGCAGGCCGGGCGCCAAAGGCACAGCCGTGTCGTACCTGGTGGACCAGGACATGCTATGTGATATGCCCCGGCGGTAGTGAGGGCAAAGAGAGGGAGCGCCTTGCCCGCGGAAGTGTATTAAATAATGTTAATTTTGATGGGTATCTTGCGCTTGGCTTGGTCTATCTGTCCGGAACTTGAAAGGAAAAGAAGCAAAACAGAGAAAAATGTAACCAGGAACGAGGCGCGAGTACAAATAAAACCTCGAAAATAAAACAAAAATCCATCCACATCTACCGAGGAAACATAAACCAACACACACATCAAGAAGGCACCGGCACTGTCAGGTGCCAGTTCTCCCACGAGCTCCTCGACTCCGGATCGGCCTCGTCGCCGGGGAGCCCCAGCCCCAGCCCCAGCCCCAGCCCGATGTCGAAACTGAGCTTGTACGGGCTCATCAGCGGCTCGACCGGGAAGTCGGCCGACGAGACGCGCCGGTCCCAGCGCCGCCGCCTCTTTACGCCAAACAGCAGCTGCGCGTCGTCGTCGTCGTTCGTCTTCTCCCCATCCAGCATGACCGAGAGCATGCCGGCCTCGCCATCGACCGAGTCGCCGTCATCATCATCATCTGCGTCGCTCTCCTCCTTCGCCCCGGGGGAGGCGCTCTGCTCCGGCAGCAGCCGGAGGCGGTTGCGCGCGAGGACCGCCTCGATGGCCGCCGCCGCGCCCTGCACCTCCTGCTTCAGGTCCTTGCCCGCCGAGGCCCGGGCCGCCGCAGGTATGTTCTGCAGGGCCCGGTCCAGCAGGCTCTGCTGGTGGTCAGCGCTGAACGGGAACTGCACCAGGCTGCCGCAATTGTCGGTGATGGCCTTGCGCATGAACAGAAGCGACGTCAGGTTTAGCTCGGACCCAGAGAGGTCGAGGCGCCGCAGCGTTGTGTTGTCGCGCACGCCCGAGCCCAGGCCGCCAACCTCGGTGCTCAGGTTCTGGTTGCGCACCACGAGAACCCGCAGAGTCGTGTTGCGGCTCAGCCCTGTGAAGGCGCGCCCGAACCCGCGCCCGAGCTGGCCGTCGTCGAGCTTACCGACGTAGCCCGATAGGTCGAGCCATCGGATCGAGCGGTTCTGCGCCAGCAGCTGCTCGAGCGCGTCGCACGCCGCGTTGGTGCACGTCGCGCTCGGCAGCGGCGTGGGCGCCGTGCCCACCAGCGACACGACCGGGAACCGCTTGGACACGGTGATCGCTTGGATGAGCCGCACGTAGGCCTCGTCGCGCCGGAACTCTACCATGTCCATGTGCAACCCGATCCGCCCTTCGGAGCACAGGGCGATGGCAGATGCGAGAGCCTCGATGCCACGCTCAAGAGGGTTCGAGCCGAGGTGCAGGTGCAGCCCTTCAAGACCGGAAACGGCGCCGAGGATGCGCGCGGCCTGGAACCCGTCTATGCTGCAGTCATTCAGCCTCAGCTGCCTGAGCCTTGGGGGGAAGCCGCCCTGCTGTTGGGCATGTCGCCCAGCAGCTACTCTTTGCTCGAGGAATCCGACAAGGGCTCGTTCGGTATCCATAGACAACTATGTCACACCGTATGGTCAGTCCCTGAGTCCTGCTCAACTGAGAACGGGTTCGCTCACCTTGTATCCTGATATGTCGATTTCCTGGATATTCTGGAATGCCACAAGGCTCTCGTAAGGCAATAGGGCGCAATACTCTGGACCAACTACCGCATCTGCCAAGTTGAGAATGTGCAGGTCGGACATGGAGTCAACGAAGCGGGTAACGGCATCGGCAGCGACGCGCCCCGTGTTGTGCGAAATATCCAAAAGCTGCAGCGAATGTCCCTGTGACGACAGCGCCTCAACTATCAGGTACATCTCCTGACTACACAGGGAGCACCTGGACATATCCAATGCCTGCAGACCTGGGATAAGATGCAGCGGGACGTCGTCTTCCAGACCGTCCCGGTTGAGAAATGAGACTGGACAGGGCAAGGGCGTTAGTCATATTACAACATGCCTAACTGATTGCCAAAGAGAAGATAGCTTACGGAGCGAGGCCACATCGCCAAGCCCGAGTGGGCAGCCACTGAGCAAGATCCGATTGCAGTTGGTCAAGCCGACACCAAGCAGGTTCAATATCGGAGCCAGAACCTGGGCATCAGGCTTGTGTGGCAGGCTGGGAAGGTTAGGCAGCGAGTCTGTGAAGTCCATCTGCCGAAGTGAAGGGATACAAAAGGCCAAGGCGTGAATCTCCTGAGCAAGGATCGAGCCTCCTTGGACTGGCTTGCACAGCTCAGAGCTTAGCATGGTTCCTGTGTGGTAGTGCCGTGTCAGATCAGAGTCCGCCTCATGTTATCCCATGTAGGTACACCGCATAGTGCTTGCGTGATTTAGAGCACTTACCATCGTGGTTAATGTACGCAACCGATGCCGGCTTATCACTGTCAAACTTGTTCCATAGCGGGACCAGACTGACACCGCGGAATGAGATGGATCCGATACAGTGGTTATACCGTGCTGCCCTCATGATGGCGAGCAACTCGAGCGGCTCGTACCTAAGCTTCCCTTTTGGCGGCAGAATGCGCAGCTCCGGGCCGTACGCGGCATCAAGCCCGATCTCCCACTCGACCTGCCCGCACTCGTATGCCGCGCAGAAGGCCTTGTGCGTTCTGTGGATGCTACCATACTCGTCGGGCATGGCAATGATTTCATTCTCGCCCAGAGGCGGCAGGTCGTCGATCCTGAACAGCTGCGTCCTTCGCAGAGAGCTTGGCCAACCAGGCCGTAGCAACTCGTCCGCCTTCAGCAGGGTCTGTATTATCTGGTAGTAGAACCGACTCGACATGTGCAGATATGAGGGGTTGGTCTCGAGAGGTTTCCTAAACAGTTGCTTGTCAGTGGGCTGGATAAAGTCAAGCGAGTTATTCCCCCCAAGAGAGACCGTGTCACACTTACCGGAATCTCAACTCAAGTCTATCCTCCCGAGGACTCCAACAGCCAAGAACGCACTCGAGGTTCATCAGGCCATACTTGGCATAGCTCACAACGAGTGCTTTGTTCTCCGAAGGACGCGTCACCTTGACAAAGTAGCAGAGATTGATACCGACGGCAAAGTAGTAGGACTCGTTCTCGACCCACTTGACATTGTCGGCAAGTCTGATGCCCACGGGGAATATCTCGGGCTGCAGCAGGGAGTAGCCAGGCTCTTCCCCACGGCAGATGTCGCGCAGCTTCTCCTCGATTTCATAGGCGACACGGGGGATGCCAAAGTGGGCGTCGTCCTTGGCCTGGATAGCCTCGTGGACGCTGTCGAGCACGAGGTCCCTATGGTCCGGATCCTCGGCGAAGAACTGACAAGCCCCGAAGGACGCCAGGGAGTGGACCGACTTCCACCAAATCTCCAGGCCGAAATAAGGGCGCGAGCTCTCGGCTCGTGATGCCGACACCACCGAGGTAATGGGGATCATCTGGAGCACCTCGGGGTTCGAGGAGCGCTCGCCGGCGGGCAAGGCCACGGGGCCAACGTCAGACGGGATGCTGGGAAAGAGACCGCGGACGTCGGCGGTCGTTTTAACCTTGACGACGTAATCGCTCGTCACCACCAGATATGCGAACCCATTCCGACGGAACTGATGCTCCTGTATAATCTTGAAGACCCCCTTGACCGTCTGCAAATCCCACTGGATCCTCCCATCGATACTGTTTGTCGAGCTCTGGGAGACCGAGGTGGTCTCCTGCGAGCAGGTGCCGCGGTTGAAGTCGGACCTAGACGACTCCCTACGACCTAGCAGGCTGGTGATGTTCCCGACCGAGGCGGTCCGCTGTTTTCTGAGTATCCTAGGCGAGCGCGAGCCGGGGATCGACAGCTCGCCCGCATCGGGGGCGGAGACGGCGACGACGGGCGGCGATAGGGAAATTGGGGGAGAGGTGATGCTCAGGGCGCGGATCGAGCGGATTATGCTACGCCTCCTGGGCGCCGCGATGGTCGGAGTAGACAGGGACGTGCCGAGTTTCGGAGGCGACGCCGACGGCGACGGCGTGATCCACTCGACGGCGGTTTCCAGGTGTGGAAGGGAGGTGTTTCGCGAGTGTGAGCGGGACCCTAGCAGGCTCTCGGATAGCCTGTGCCTTTTCGGGTGATCCATCGCAAGCATAGCCTCGGCTCGGTCGGCTAGCCTAGCCTCGGACGGCTTTCGTTCTTTGGGGCGGGACCGATACAGAGACAATGGCTAGGAGGCGGGCGGGTAGATAGGAGCGAAACAGGGAACGATCTTCGTTGCCCGTGGTTGGGAGGGCTCCTGCGCTCCGAGCCCCTCTGAGCCACACACTCTAAGCTTCGGTGGCTGGCAATCCACACGACATGAGCATATGGCGCTGGAGCCCGCAATACATCTGGTGACGTGGACGGCGTGCGTCGTCGAGGCCCTCGCGGAGGTCAGAATCGCCCGTGGTCGGCAGACATTAGATTACGAGATGGGCGGGCTGCAAGTGGCAGACGAAAGCGGAAAGAAAGAAACAGCAAAAAAAAAAAAGGGGGGGCGCCTGTCGCAGACAACAAGACGAGACAACAACAGAACGCGGGCACCAGAACAAAACAGTTCCTAGCGTCGCGGGAAGAGATGGCACATGACCAGAAAGACAGCGATCGGGCGATGGGTGATAAGAGAGAAAAAACGAAGCCAAAGGGGAAAGCCGGGACAACAGGGCACGGCGTTGCTGCCGTGCGTGCAGTGCAGTCGCTGTGGTTGGGTGGGCAGCCGATACGATGCCACGAGTGATCGTCACCATGGGCCTGATTCCTGAACCTGTTTCGCTGCATGCAGGGAGCATTGGCCAATGGCGGCGGCGCTGCGCCGCAATGGGCCTCGGTGGTGGGCGCACAGTGCAGTCCCGTCCCTCCAGCCAGCACACGCCGCGTAGTATTTTCTGTATTTCTG
>NW_008804549.1:1706740-1726409 GCF_000145635.1 Gaeumannomyces tritici R3-111a-1 | reverse complement strand
CCCCCCGTGGAGGCGAGCTGGGGGGAAAACGACAGACTCGAGCTGCCCGCCGACCAGGTACGTCTAGACACTGCCCAAGCCGGCAGCCAGGTTGCATCATGCGACTGCGGCATGCTGTACGCAGCCAGACCGCAGCATCAAGTCTGCCGACGACGCTGGTCGAGGCTGGCTGCTGTCGCTGGCTGCTGGCTCCTGGCCCAAGCTGACGGCCCAGGCTGCATCTTGTGTGGTCCCCATACGGTGCGTCGGCGACCCCCGTTGGCCATCAGGTCGCCATGTAGCCAGTGCTCACGGTTGCCAGGCAGAGGGGGAAAAAAAAAAGGCGTGAAGAAAGCGACCACCGGAAAATCACCGTCTGCGACAGCCACTGACGGCTACAACCAGACGGCGCTGCTGGGCACGCCAGCCAAAATGGAGTGCAAAAACAGCGGCGGAATGCCTGGTGACGTAATGCTACGCATCATGAACACCAGCGCGGTCAGGGAGTGTCGCCAAGCCTATGCGAACGGCAGAGCAGATGGAGCACAGTGGAGGTGTGGCTTTGACGACGCCACCCACTAGCCACCGTGCACGTGTATCTCTCAGATCGCCCATCAAACCGGGGTTCACATCGATCCAATTGTCCGACGACCCGTCGCCTGCTGAGGCCTCGTCGCTTCAAGCGACTGTTGGGCTGACGTCCCCACCCGCGGAAACACAGTACGCACGTACAGAGCGCCTCGTCATCTCGAGTTCGTCTCATGCAGGGTCGAGAGAGAGGACGTGTTTCGACGAAGAAACGAAGAAACGAAAAAAAGGACCTGGTCCAACCCCCGTGTCACAGCGTCCATCCCACATCGGCCTCTCCTCCCGACAGCCTGGGAAAGCTTGCGTAACGGGCGTGGCCCAATTGACATACAGGGACACCGCGGACTAGCCGGCGGCCTCGCCATCCGCTCATTTGTTCCATCCTTCCGGGACTAGAACGTCTATGGCCCGTCTGGAGGAGGGACTGTGGGCAGAGCCTCATCTCCAACGAAACCAGTGCGGACGAGAGGCAAAGATGAAGGACTCTGTCCGTTTCGCCCTGCTCAGCTCATTTCCTCAAAAGGGCCGCCAACAAACAAATGTACAAACCCTTGCCCCGTATGAGGATGCTACACCATTGAACTTTGTTTCCGACAAAGTCCACTGGAATCCGACAAAGTCAATCCGAACAACAAGAAACACATTTCTGCAACCTTTCGATCCCGTCGCCAAGGCTGGCGTCGCGCCATCCGCACATGAGGCGTTGGCGCCGTGTGCGTGCGCATTTGCAGGGTCCACCGCTTGTGCCGTCGATGGCAGCCACAGAAAGAGTACTAGTATGGAATAGAAGCAGCACAAGCGACTGGAAGGAAGGAGGAAATAAAACAATGACAAAAAAAACACCTTGTCGCCTGTGCCACAACCTAGCAATAATATCTTTCCCGATGCAGGCATACTGGGTATGGAAAGGCAGGGGCGACAAGTGCCACGAGCCCATATCGAACCCGCCTTGTTTTGAGTGGGCGGCCAGGGTCGGGCCGCCTAAAAACAGAAGCAAGCACGTTTTACTGGTGAATCTTTTTGCGTTGCTTTTTGCGGGCTGTGGACGGGCTGACTGACAGCCTCGCACGCGCCGCGTGGAGCGAATGAGGGCTGTTTCAGGGCATGGGTCACCCTGAGCCGGCGCGCCATGTTTCGAAACGTCCTTCCTTTTGGCCTTTTTGTTTCCCCGTCCCCTTCCTTCGCCGCAGCCCTGGGTTGGACGCGCGATGGTTTCGATGCTACGGTACTACCCGCTGCTAGTCAAGCACGCGTACGCCCCTAGCGCCAGCTCCCACCCCGACTGCCTGACCCGGCTCTCTTCTCTTTCTGGCTTTCCTCCATTGGGTTCGACCGCCAAGGCTAGATTGCGTGTTTGTTTCGTGTGTCTGGGGAAGGCTGTTGTTGTCCTTTTGGATTTCGGCTTCGCGTTGTTGGCGATACGCTTTTCTTGGGCAAACTATTTGGGCATGTCTTGGTATGCAATACTGTGAACGTTTCGACCCCCAACCCCGGTTTAGCCCTCCCTACTCCATCTGCTTCTACCTATTCTCGTCGATATGATAGTACCGACCAACCCACGACCAACGACAAGACACATTCCCCACGCTCAACACGCAAGAAGAACGCCGTCTCCCTGCCAAGTTGCCTTCCTTGTGGGTCCTGCCAGACACGCATCGATGAGCCCCTGCACAATGGAGGGACCGGGCGGTCACGAGGCCTTTTCCTCACCGCCGCCTGCCATCAATAAATCCTAGGCCCGGCGGTGACACCACGAGCTGTCCACCCACTGGATTCTAAAATTGCTTCTCATGCATATGCCATGCGGTGCTTATTAACCTGCGGGTGTTGACGGGGGGCTTCCGGAGGGTCGTATCCCTCAACGCTCCTCCGGATAATCGCAGGGTTGCTAGCCTGATGGCAGACATTTGGTCCCGGCCTTGCTAGCAGATCTTGGCTACTACTACGGTAGGTATGCAGGCATTCCGGAAAGCCCATTGGGGGTTGGGTTGTTCTGGCGGCAGTTGTCGAGAGCCCGGGCAGATCATCATTACCCTATAAGGAATGGAATGTATCGACGGGAGCGGTGTTGGGGGTTGGTAGCTCCAAAGTCGGCCGAGAACGGACGGGCGCACCAACCCGGATTGTGCAGGGTCTCTAGCCGGTTGGTGAGGGATGCGTGGCCTTGGTGTCGTCGCGCACCAACCCGTCTTAAGCTAGCGTCGACACGAAACTGGCACGGTTTCAGATGGGCCCCACGGGCGCGGCACTTCTTTGCCCTACTCAACTCGTGATGGCAATTCCTATACAAGGTCGTTTGTTCGTTGTTGTTGTTGTTGTTGGGCTCGCAAAGATGCAAAGCGTGGTGCTCTGTCACGTGGCGTCGGGTTTGTGGGCTGAGGCAGATGCAAATGTCCGTAACAGGTATATTTGCAGGAGCGAGGTTATCGTTCCACATCCTTCTCAACCCTGCTAGACTGGCAACCTCTGTGCGCAAACAAGCACGAGCGGGGAGGCGGCAGGTCGGCAAGGCTTCACGCCTGTTGGCATGCAGGTTCCCCCACTTGAGATTCTTGACAGTCTGCCATTTTTTCCCTTGCTTTAGAGCCGATACAGACCAAAAAAATCCGCCACCAAACAAAACAGCCCTTTCAGCGCGTCATGTTCGGCAGCCCAAGCTGCAACGAATATGCTCGCTGCTGGCGGCCTGGGTAGGGACCGACGGGTAATCTTGGACAGGCGCAGACACGAGGTCCCCGGAAGAGGGGGAGGCGGTCCTTTGTGCTCCCTGTGGACCCCAGAAGATACCAGGGCGGGAGACTGAAGAGGACAAAGACAAAGGACGGGAAGGGAAACATGGAAGTTGAGTCCCACTGCGGGCGCCCGCTGCAAGGCATGAAGCGCTTTCCCACCAGCTTTCTCCATCAGAATCGCACATCGAAATCTCATCCTGGCAGTGCTTGGATCCTGGCTGCCGGACGCCGTGGCACTCTCTATGGTCCCTAAATTTGCATGCCGTAGATTTCTCGCCAGACACCACGTATCAAATCCCCCTCACCACCACTCTGCGCATGTGGGAGGTGTGAGGGTGGGTGCATGGGTCGTTTATTGCGTGGTATGCGTGGCCGCTTTTTTCCGTTTCTTTTTGTGTCCTCAGCTTCTTGGCCCGCATGACAAAGGGTTGTCGGTTCACTTCCCGCTTGCTGGGTGTGAAAAATGAGAGAAGAGAAAGTCGAGCGATGATCGGCCGGTGATCTTCACTCGCTTGTACCGGCCCACGGCTGCAGCAGTGTATCACTTTAATAGCATCTCACCTCACCCCCGCGTCGGCAAAAAAAAGGGACACAGTCCCCTGAGGCCCCCTGGGTGTACAGTAGTGCTCATCCGTTATCTCTCTCTGCAACAAGGAGGCTGATCAGAGGGAGGCGATCGGGAGGCCACAAATTCTTTTTGTCCGTCTCTGCTTACCAAATCCCCCTCGACGTCGGCTGGAATGCGGTTCAATGACTGCCAGCACCAATGAGTGCAGTGGCGTGCGGTCTGGAAGCTCGCCATTCTCCAGCACCAGCAGTAGGGGTGGGGCGCGCTAGGGAGACTCGTGCAGCTCCTCTTGTTTCACACCAGCTGCCGCCGCCTTTTGGGCAGCAGGGGTCTGCCCGGCCAATCAGGTGCCGGGCCAGCCTAGTCGCCTCTCAACCCGCCCAGCTCGGTTGGCCGAGCTTGCCATGCTTTCTCCATCAACGGGCTGTCCTGAGTGCCTGATTCTTCCAAATTGTGCAGCCGACACTGCCTGTGCTGCGGCGTCCTGGGACGCCGACTGGATCTCGGCCTCTGCACTCAAGCCAGCTCCAACTGCCCAGTGGGCCACCGCTGCCCGCCACTGAACCACCAGTGGGTCTCCAGCGAATCTGACGGTTCGCACGACCCTGACCCTGCATCCAATCCACTCACGCCATCCGCCCGTCTGGTCCCATCCTTGGAGGCGGATGGATGCTGGCTGATACATGCCCACCATCGCGCGCCGCACCCTCCACCACCACCACCACACCCTGGTCCGCCCTCTTGCTTCCCGCTCTTTTGCCCCAGGGAAAGCCCTTCCATCGCCAAATTAAACCCGCCGCAACATCTTTAGCACATTCTCCAGTGGCAGCGACCTGGGACTGCCCACCGCCCTCCCACCGCCCTCCCATGCCCTGCTTTGCCCTGTTCTGCCCTGCCCGTACGTTGCTTGCCGACGACCCCGGTGCCTGTCCGTGCTTATTTTTCTCTCTCCCCAGCTGAGCTGCTCGCTGTATGGCCGCTGCGTGCTGTGTTTGTGTCACGTCCCCATTTTTGGACGCCGCGGCCACGAGCTAGCTGCTAGCAAGCCATATTTGAAACCCTCGTTCCTCTGCCCGCCCTCTCCCACGCACACACCCACTACCTACCTTACTTACCTACTAGGCACTTGCCAACCTTTCTACTCACACACCTCTTCCCCCCTCCATCCCCCTCTTCTTTCTTCCATTCTCCATGTGCGGAGCTGCTGCTGGTTCGCAACCTCGCCCTTTGACCTTGTTGTGACACCATAGCCCGGCTCCCGGGATATACTTCTTGCCCTTCCAAACACTCGCTCGTGTAAATATTTCCACCCGGCCCGCCTGGCAGCTGAGCCCACAAACGCTCTTCCTTTCTTCTCCCTGCCCGCTCTCTTGGCCTCTCTGCTCGGCCATCACCAGAGCCAAGGGTCTGCCTGCCATCTGGCCCCGCGCCATACACACAGCAACCGGCCATGTTGGCCTCAAAGTCTCCATTCTCGCCCGCGCTGGGCGCGCCCGGCCCCGGCATGGTCGCCAGCGCGCCCCAGGCCGCCTATGCTCCCGCGAGGAGGGCGGCCCCGTTCCCGTCGAATGCCCAGTCCTTCAGCCCGACCGAGTCCGAGTTCTCCGACGACGCCCAAGACTCTGTCAAGCACTGGGATGAGGACAAGGTCTGCGAGTACCTCCGCACCGTCCGATGTGGTGAATACGAGAAGATATTCCGGAAAAACCACATCACCGGCGAGAACCTGCTCGAGATGGACAAGGACGTCCTCAAGGAGATGGGCATCGACAAGGTCGGCGACCGTGTGCGCCTGTTCCTCAGCATCAAGAAGCTACGGACCAAGGCTATTGCTGGACAGAAGAAGCGGACTAGGGTGAGCTTGAGCCATGCGTATCATTTTTGTTTTGTTCCTTTATTTGCCTACACAAGTGTGAAGTTTTGAGTCGACCAGTGTCCTGACCCTGTCTTGTGTTCGCCCTCTATCCAGGACTCGTTTGGCCCTCTCGATAGCCAGTACGCCCCCTCAACCGACTCTCCCCGACAGCCCCATTCTGGGGGCCGGGCCATGCCCACCTCGGCGAACAGGCGATACTCGCGCCAGATCGACTCGCTCGACGCCGGCAGAGCCGCGACCTCGTCGAGGCCGAACTCACCCCTCCACAGCGCCGAATTCCGCAACGGCCGCTCACGGTATCCCTACCCGGGACAGCCTACGCCCCCATCCGGCTCTAGTGGCATCCCTGGCTCCCCAGAGAGCCGCTCTGCACCACGATCGGTATTACACACACATACCAGGTCCGACTCTGGTATGGACGGATCGCTGATGGCTGCGTTACCACAGAATCAGGACGTCATTCGAGTCATCTCTACCGGCGGAGTCACCAAGGTCGTCAAGATTGCCGACTGCAACACCTGCGAGGAAGTCATGCGCGTCACGCTCCGCAAGTTCGCCCTCCGAGAGGACCACGAGAGGAACTACTGTTTCTGGGTTCTGTCCGGCACCATCCCTGACCCCAAGCAGTGCCGCCGCCTGGGTGACACGGAGATGTGGCGTGTTATCAAGGATGAGAAGCGACCCGAGCGCAACCGCCTCATCCTCCGCCGCGTCCCCGCCGGCGAGCCTGGCATGGCCGAGCTCGAGAGGGCTGCCGCCATCGCCATGGAGGAGGCTCAGCAGACCCACACGCGTGCTATGGACAGCATCGGTTCGCGGAGCCAGCTGAAGGTGCAGAAGGTTCTCGGCGAGAGCTGGGACAATCTTCAGCCCCCACTCTCCCCCGTCTCGTACCAAGACCGCGAGAGGAATGTTCACAACGCCGCCCGCGATCTCGAGCGACCTGCCCCCTCGCAGCCGCGGAGGAAGGTGCTGAGGCAGTTCGGCGGTTTGAGGCCGCCCAGTGAACTGATCGCCTCGGATCTGACCACGTATTTCCCTGACCACAACCGTGAGGACATCGACCGGACCGCCCGCTTGTCCATGCGGCGATCTGCACGCCTTAGCAAGGTCAACAGCCGTCTCAGCGTTGCTAGTGGCTTCAGCATGGCGTCAAGCATACAGGATGTGCCGCCTATCCCCACAATCGCCGACAGCTGGCTTGCTACGGCCGCCATCCCCAAGGCCCGACCCCGTGATCTATCGGGCCGGCTCGGTTACAGGGACTCGGTCGCCTCGTCCATGCTGGATACCCTACAGGAGGAGGGCTCGATGGAGCCGAACCGCAAGTCATACGTCTCGTTTGCCGACAGTGGTTCCGACACTGCCGCCGTCAGCGTGACGGACCCTGACGGCAATGTCGTCCGCCATAGCTATTTCGATGAAGGTAGTACCATCGGCTCCGGATCAGCTGGCTCTGGCTCTTTCGGCGACGTGAGCAAGGCACTCGACGAGGACGGCGAGGACGCCGACGAGGACCTGCAGAGCTTCCTCTCGGGCGAGTCCTGGGATGACAGCAAGTGGATGAAGGGCGCCTTGATCGGACAGGGCTCCTTCGGATCTGTGTACCTGGCCCTGCACGCCATCACGGGCGAGCTCCTGGCGGTGAAGCAGGTTGAGGCCCCTTCGCCTGGTGCCAACAGCCAAAACGACGCGCGCAAGAAGAGCATGATCGAGGCGCTCAAGCGCGAGATCAGTCTGCTCCGCGATCTCCGCCATCCCAACATTGTGCAGTATCTCGGCTGCGGATCCTCGGCCGAATCGTTGAACATTTTCCTCGAGTACGTGCCTGGCGGCTCGGTTCAGACCATGCTGAACTCTTACGGCGCGCTCCCGGAGCCCCTTGTTCGCAGCTTTGTACGCCAGATCCTCAACGGTCTCTCATACCTGCATAACCGCGACATCATTCACCGTGATATCAAGGGCGCCAACATCCTTGTGGACAACAAGGGATTCATCAAGATCTCGGATTTCGGAATTTCCAAGAAGGTGGAGGCGACCAACGTCCTCAACGGCGCCAATAACGCCAAGCACCGACCGTCGCTGCAGGGTTCCGTCTTCTGGATGGCACCCGAGGTGGTTAAGCAGACCAGCTACACGCGCAAGGCCGACATCTGGTCACTCGGCTGTCTCGTTGTGGAGATGATGACGGGCAACCACCCCTTCCCTGACTGCACGCAGCTGCAGGCCATCTTCAAGATCGGCGGTGGCAAGACGACGCCGACGGTGCCCGACGATGCGAGCACCGAAGCCAAGGATTTCCTCGCTCAGACCTTCGAGATGGACCACAACAAACGGCCAAACGCCGATGAGCTCATTCTCAGCCCTTTCCTGTCTCCCATCACTTGAAATGGGGATCGCCATAATATCCTCGAGTTCGGAAGATTTGGCGCTTTCTCGATGTCTGCCAAGCTGCGTTTGAGCCTTTCTATTTCAACACATCGATACACAACACTTACACTCCTTCGCGCCCACAAGCTGGTTCGCCTAATATTCACTTCCCGACCATCCCTCGAGTTTTATTACCCACTTTTTCTTGCTTGCCCCAGTTCCAATTCTCGGCTTGGTCCTTTTCTTTTCTTTTACGAAATCACGAATACAAGGTACCCATAGGCGTGATTGGCATCGTTGTTGGAGTTGGGACATATAGGAGATATGATAGCTAGGCTTTTCTCCTCTCTTGGTTCTCGCTCTTATCTTCTTTGGACTTTTCTTCTCTACCCTGATCGTGGACTCATGTCGTGAATGCGGCTTGGGTCGGACGAGATTTAACATGTATATCGAGGGGAGCAAGATGCCAGGAGCTTCAGCTCTGGACACGCTGCGGAGGTTTCCCTTTTGTTTTGTTTGGATAGCAGCCAAGCGAGAACATCGATGGCACATCTACTCATTTCCCCCTTGCCGATCTTCTTCATTTGGTCTTCGTATGACTCTCCTAGTGTGACGATGGGCACGTCGAATCGTGTCTCTTTTTTGTACAACATGGGTTGGTCTCGCATCTACAACCAGGCGGTAACTCTACCGCCCTTGTCCTCCCGCCGCGCCTCTGTCCTAGGGTTTCAGCCCTAGTTGATAGGAAAGATATCTTACTCCGACTTGTGCCCTTTTGAAGCATGATTATATCGGGTTCCGCCCAATACGGTGACTCTCCAGCGCTGTATGAGGAGACGCTTCTCTAGAGTCTCGACGGCCGCTGGCTGTTGGTTAAACTACGACCGGCCTCATTTGCCCGAGGAAGTTACAGGTACCCGTAGTTTGCGATATACCCACCGGTAGCTGCCTTGAGCCCCAGATGTGGCTTGAGGTTATTTTGACCACTGAAGACCACTGACTGGCAAGAGCTCCCGCAGACTCTACGAATGGCAATAACCTCGAGGGCTGCGGAGACGGCGTTCCCGCCCAGATACTAAAGTTGCCCGTGCCCGCCCCAGAATCGGTTGGCAGAAGTTGGCCATCATTCTGCTAGCCGCGCAAAAGAGACATACACATCACCACCCGGGACAACAAGACAGAAAGAAAGCATCAAAACATAATAGCAATTGATAGCCTCTGGCACAAATAGATATCAGGCTTGTCTCTAGGCTGGAGGCCGGCCTGGATCCTCTTCGAGTGGCATCACTTTACCTACCTTTACCTTCCTCCCCCAACTGCTTTCACAAATGGGAGCAACTCTGGAGCTGGGGGTTGGGTATGTGGGTTACAGCGCCTCGGGCAGAAGGGTAGATCGGGATCGCCAAGATCCGACCTTTGGAAGGCTACAGACCAGGCAAGCCGTTTCCGATCGAGGCGCACGCCAACCAATGTTCCCTTTGCTAGGCCAAACGTAATCTTGATACCCAACCTCCCACCTCCGACCTGCGACCTTTGGGCACGCCTCGAGCCCTGGGCACGCACAAAAGCTCCGAGACGCAGGCACTCACAACCAAACCAACAAGGACGCTTCCCCTACTATCGCAGTGCCTTTACCTCCACGCCAGCAGGCCTCCCAAAGCCAACAAGCCTGTCGGAAATGCGCACAAGTCTTCCCCCTACGCACCAAGTTGATGAGGCACGTTTGGAGTGACGTTTGTGGCCCTCGACCCGCACATCCAGCACCTCCGGCACCACCTCTGGCGCTATTTCCAGCATCCCTTTCAGCCAGGCAAAATAGCGCAAATTTGTGAAGGAATTCGTGCTGAACTGGACCGAAATCGAAAAGAATGGGAAGCTTGGATACCCACAAGGGAGCCAACGCCCGGGCATGCAGAAAAGCCACAGGCACTTGGGCAGGTGAAGCAACCGGGAGGGCTACCTGCTAGAGGAATTTCCCCCTGCCGTTCATACCAGTGTACGCATGGTGGAAAGAAATACGCATGTCAATATCCAAAAAATCATTTGTTGAACTAGAAGTACCCAATCATCCCCATAGGACGCCATGCAATGCTAATGCTATATATATAAACTCATGTAATGTGCTAGAATGGCTTCTGTCCAACGGATCCTCCCCGAGGATGTAGGTCAGATATATGAAATGTAAACAAACGTTACCAAGAGAAAAGAAAAACAAATCAGAATATAACCAAAAAATGATGGATGTTGTCATGCCAGAGCCGCAAAGCCCACAGCAGCGACCAACGCCAGTAGGGCAGCAGCGCGAGGCGGGAGCACTCCACCGGATGCGGCCGAGTTGTTGTTGACGCCGCGGCCAGCACCCCGCGACAGGCCGGCGGTGGCAGCGACGGGGTTCTGCACGGCCGTGGCGCTGGGGACGGCGCCCTGGCCCTTTCCAATCTCGACGACGTTACTGCGTGCGACGTTGAGTTTCGACTGGGCCAGGGAGACGGCGTGGTTTTCCAGGTCGTAGACGACGTAGGCGGAGCGTAGAAAGGTGTCGCCCAGGACGTTGGTGCCCTGGCCCGCGGACGCGATGCCAAACAGACAGGCGGCCCCGCCGTTGCGGAACGAGGGGCGGCGCCCCGAGGACGTGACTAGCTCCAGCACCAGCTCACTCATGGGGACCGAGATGGTGACGGGCGAGCTGAAGGTGAAGTTCAGCATGCGCGTACGGTCATCGGCCAGGCTGCAAGGCACGTAGGTAGCGCCCTCGTTGCTGTCGAACTGGGCGCCGACGGCCTGGTAGATGCGCTGGACCACAGCATCGGGCAGGTAGGTGAGCGAAGAGCCCGAGTCGAGGAGAACGGCGAGCGCCATGTTCTCGCCCATGGCCTGAGTCGCCTCACCACTCTTGTACTGGACCGAGGTCAAGGTGATGAGAAACTCGGCAAATATGCCGCCGTTCTGCTGCATGGGCACAGTGTACAGCGGGGGCTGGAACTTCTCTGTATCGACACCGCCAAATAAAATGTTGCCGGTGGTGGCCTGGAGATCGTTCAGCCAGAGGCTATAGGCGGGTGATGAGATGACGCCCTGCTCGACCAGCCTGGTAGGCAGGTTGCGATATGGCTTCAGGCCTGCGCGGCCAACCTGCATCTCGTTGAGCTCGTAACCGATACCAAGGATGCCCTGGGTCGAGGTGCTCGAGTAGCCAATGCCAAACTGCAGGCGGTCGACACGTGTGCTGCCGACAGTGACAACGTCGGACACGTAGTCTCCCTGGGCACCAGAACCGTCGACGTACGAGATGTTGAAGATGCTGCTAATGTACTCGTACGACGACGACGAGTTGGCCGCGTAGGTGCCCGCAAAGTCGCACGGCTTGGACGACGACAGGCACAACCGTGAACTGGCCGAGTTGACCCACAGGTCGCTGCTACCCGTGTCGACGTGTAGCCGCAGCGATTGCGGCGGCGTGCCAATGGTCAGGTTGGCGAAGTAGAGCGTCTCCTGGTTGCTGAGAGAAGCCTCTACCGTACCCCTCCTGCGTATCCTGTCGTGACCCAGCGGGTCTGATATCGCCCTCCTCTCCGTCGACATGCCCATCACCTTGAGCGCCGGAGTACCTGACCTCCGCCTCGGTATGCTAGTCGCTTCCGTGGCCGTCCATAGTAGCGCCATCGCCGCGGTTATGCATGTTGTCGCCACCCTCATATTTGCAACTCCCGCCTCTTCCGGTCTCCCTAGTTTGCGCTTCGTTTTCTCACCCTGGCTTCGGGCGTCGCTGGTCGTTGTCCTCGGGCGCGACCTCGTTGGACTGGTCGATATTGCGGGTGGAAAATTCCTAGTTCCGAAAGAAGACGAGGGGAATTATTTATGTGTGGTAGAAGTCGCCCGTTCCCCAAACTAGTACAAAAAAGTATTATACCAAGGGAGTAAGGAGAAAATGTCAACTATTACGGGGAGAATCCAAAGAGACAAAACGGTAGTAGAATTGGAAAAGATAGCAATGAACTATTTTTAGTTGGCAATGCAAAGACGAAAAAAGGGAGGGACAAAACAGGAAAACTAGAAGAGAAGGTATTGTTGGAATAGTAACTGGCTCCAGAGCCAAGAGCCTGCATTTGCCAAGAGGAAAGCGAGAAAGAAAAATAAACGAAGGGAAGATGGCCGGAGCGCAAGATGAGTAAAAAAAGAAGTGTGGAGGGCGCAGACGCAGTCAGGGGTTGATGGTGATCACGACGTCGTTGGCCGGCAGGGGTTAACTAGGCGAGGGTCCGCAGATGCCTGCCAGATCGCGCGGGCTAGGAAGGATGTCCAGATAGGGTGGATGTGTGCTATGTTCTTGGTATCGTGGCCTTTTTCCAAGCGGACCTATGCAAAATAACAAATGAATCTGGTATAAGTAGAGTCTGACGGCACAGGAGATGGAAAAGCGAGGACAGAGGCAGTGCGGTGAGCAGCACACGATAAGAGCTGACGAGACAAGAAAAGGAGGTTCAGCGACTGGTGCTTTGGGGCAGGGCCGGGGTTGATCCTGGGTTGGCCTATTTTGGGGTGGCTGCTTGACACTGTGTCTGGGTCTAGTGGGCGTGGCTGCTCTCGCCGGCCGACTCGAGACGAAGCGACCCAGCATGGCGTTACAAAGTGTTTTATCCACTTTCTGCGACTGGCAAAAGGCGCCTGCCTCGTGGGAGCCGGACTGCGCCGCCCACTTTCCCGAGTGAGACCGGCGGGCAAGACCGACGTGCAACGCTAAGTATGCTTAAGCCTGCCCTGTCAACCTTGTCCAACCCTTGGGCCTGAATCTCCCCGCGCCTGTTGGGGGCAGGGACTGGTGACGACGTGTACGGCGGCTGAGCCAAAGCCACGCAGCTTTGAATGCAAGACGCCGCGCTGCCCCCCGCCCGGGCTTCCGGGTTCGATGCCTTCCCTTTTCTCCCGCTGGATGACGTGGATGCAGGTAGTTTCCATGAACGCGCGTTCTTTCTCACTCGGGGCGAAATGGCCACGCAGGGGCGACAGTGGCAGGCTTCCCAGGCTAGGGGCACAGCCACTGGGCCAGGGTTGGCTTGATTGTTGTCGGTCGGACATTTGCGTGCCGTTGTCCCGGCGGCTTGAGCCTCTAGAGATGTGCGCGCTTACCTGACGCGAAGGAGATGCCTTGACCACTAGGTGGTGATGTCGTCAGGACATGGTGAATTGATTGAAATGGGACGCAGGGCACGGACGGCTTTCTCCTGTTTAGACATGATTTTGCCAAGCACCCATCGACAGCGGCGCTTTCAGCGCTTGTGGAGGTCGATCCCAGCCAAGCTCCAAATCGGGAAGCACCGGCCCGCTGCCCCACTGGGTTTTGGGAACTGAAACTGGCAACTGCGGCGGGGAGCCCGTGCGTTTTACTTTTCCCAGGTCTCGACTGCAACTGCCCGCTGCGCACGACAGCAGGCTGTGTGAATCGCCCCCAGCCCTCCGCAAATGAAGGTTTGTGCCAGCTTGATGAATTTGTTTTGTTTCTCAGCCTTCATGTCATGGCAGCGGGCAACCTCTATGTGAATCACATCTCGGGACCATCAGTCGGGCGGCCAGTGTTGATGTAAGGTGACGTTGCACATCATGACGTAAGATGGATATGTGCCTTGTTAATGGTGCTTGTATCCTCTTTCCCTCCTTCTGTTCAATGCCTCGAGACTACCTACCTCACTTGGTGTCAATTTGAACATATCACAGCGCTTTCCAACCGGACTCCCAGGACCTGACCCTGTCTTCGTTACGCGCGAATCGCCCAGCGGTGGGCTGTCGAAGCTTGTCGCTGCTTAGGAAAATCACCCCAGGCCGATGCTAAGCTTCCTTGGCGTGCATACCTTTAGCGGAACCTCTTATTGCCTTGTCAGGGCTAAAACGTGATCTTTCGCCTTTGTCATCGATCCTAAGCTACAGTTTCTCTCCCGGGAGTCAGTTGGTTTGGCCACGCCTCTCGCCGTTGATGACCGGCCGACGGAGCCGGTAGCTGCGACATAAAGCCCACCACCATCGGCTCCGTAGGCGCTTTTAGCTTGGATACACGGGACGGGTTCCCGTCCGTGGCACCTCTCTACGTGGCCGCCGATGAGCGGCCCAGGAACCCCGGCAAATACGAGGTCCGGCCATGCGCGCCTTGTTACGCGGCCGATTCTGAAGATCTGCCGCATATCATGAGGTATACCCGACAGAGGCTCCCCGATGAAGCCACATCCGGAGTCGGTCAAGGAGTTCTCCAAACCGATCACGTCTGAGGGAACAGTGACCGGCTGGCAGCTGGGGTACCGGCCACGGTACTTTCTTTGGTATGACACCGGCGTTTATGAACGCTGGTGCGCTTTGCTCCGGTGCTTGCCTCCATGTGTTGAGGGGTCCCATCCGCTGGCGAGGCCGCATTCTACGCCAACATGTCCAGCACTACAACCCTCGGCGAAGCTTGCTCGCTGCTGCTGTCGACACGGTTTGGCCTGGCAGACTTTCTACTAGGGATTGCCAAACGCGTGAGTCGCGACTCATCAATAGCCCAGCACAAGCTCGTGCATATCTAACTACATAGGTAGGTATATTACCCTTCCGGCCGGGTCAAAACCGCCAACTCGCTACGCCCGTGCTACCGCTGCCGGAGTCCACACTGCACACCTTCGCATCATCGACCGTCTCCGTGGCTGCCCCGGCATTGAAGATATCCTGAACCAGATCCGACCAAGCCAATTGTACGCGATGCCATGGGGGGCGGCCTCTGCTTGGTATCAGGCACCTGAGATCGAGCGCCCCCTCCCGCTGCTACGACCATATGTTCCCCTTCCCCAATCTCTGCGGCAGAATCCGCCAAGTGTAGTGCTCGTACTCGTAGTGCGGACTGCCCTCCATGTCTTAGCAGAGGCATTTGATGGAGGCGCGCAGGCGCTTGTAACAGCGTTGACGATACGCCGTGACCTCTGTAAGGGGCCAGGCAAAGGAGTGTGATGACGAGTACCTATGTTTTATTGTGAGGGAACCGGAGAGCCGAAGCCGGTTCACTTGCGCCAAGCTTGTCTGACGGGGACCGAAGACTCTTTGTAGTGATTGCTGAGCTCAAGTGGGTGCTAGAAGGAGGCTAACTCGGCAAGGGTATTAATTGGCAGGAGAAGTCCACCGTGTGTCGGTTTACTGCCGCCAATGACCATGAACGGAGGGCCGCTCACATACAGTCCTCCCGCCTGCATAGGTAGGGGAATGGTCCTCCATTGCCAGGATGTCTGTCCCTATATCCGAAAACATCCTAGGGGCTGGCAAAGGACACACAGCCAAGGCCTTCCCGACGAGCGCAGAGGAGGGGCTACGCTCTATTGTGTCAGGCTGCAGGACCCCTCTTCTCCAAGCCCTTGCCAAGATGGACGCGACGGATGCCGCCGCCATCTTCCTCAGCTCGGCCACTAAGGTGCAGGGCCATTGGGCCGCAATACGCGCCGGTGGCGTCCAATAATCTTCTCTCCCTCTACATTTCTCTTGGTCGTATTAGCAAGAAAACGAAAACTGGTCGCCTTATTCTTCGAGGGGCGCGAACCACGCAGGGATCGGTCTTTCACTCACCTCTCCTCTTGGCCCAGACTTGACAAAGCTCGCCTACCAACAGACAAAGTTGCTGTGCCTGGATTTTGCGCTTCCTGTTCCTTTTCCTGTCCCCCTTCCTGTCCCCCTTCATATTCCATTCTTTTTCTTATTGCTATTATCACTAATAGTTCCTTTTCCTCGATCTCCAATTCGCTTTTAATTTTATATTCGCTTTCATTTTTTTTACGCCTTTTCCATTTTACCCTCATTTTGCACGTCCACGTACAACTATTTTCTTTTCACTCCCAGCTCCCATGGAGAGAGTGCTGTCGAAACTAAAATTGGGAAAGAGGGAAAAGAAGAAGAGCCCCGAATCTGTGCCATCCCAGTCCCAGCCGGTCCCCACGATAAACTCGAGCTCGTCGACCAACAGAACTGTGCCCCCCTTCCCGGATGGGGTCAAAGTTCTACACGACCGCCCCGATGCCCTTGTCGACATATGCTTTGTCCACGGCCTGACTGGAGATTGGGAAAGCACTTGGACCGCCGAAGGGCACGATGAACCCTGGCCGAAAACCCTACTTCCACCGCCCCTCAAAGCTCGAATACTCACGTACGGATACGACGCATACGTGATACGGAAGTCGGTTGCATCGTCGAACCGGCTGATCGATCATGCCACCAACCTCTTGCACGACCTGGCGGGAGAAAGAGCTGGCGATACGAAACGCCGTCCCCTCATCTTCGTTGCCCACAGCCTGGGCGGCCTCGTCTGCAAGAGGGCCATGCTTCGCTCGCGGAACAATCCCGAACCCCATCTCCGACAAATATTCGAGTGCACCAAAGGCATCGTGTTCATGGGCACTCCTCATCGGGGGGCCTGGATGGCTGACTGGGCCAAGATACCTGCTTGTGCTCTTGGCGTTGTCAAAAGTGTCAGCACGGATCTGCTGAAGCTATTGGGGACGGACAACGAGACTCTCGAATCTCTTCGGGCCGATTTTGCGGGCATGACACGAGAACAGCAACTCGGCTCTAGCACCTTCCGTGTTACATGCTTCTTCGAGGAACTGCCGCTGCTGGGGGTAGGCATGGTCGTTTCCAAGGACTCGGCCACCTTCGAAGGTCATGACCCCATCACCATCCACGCCAACCATCGCGATATGGTCAGGTTTGCCTCCGCGGAGGAGAACGGATTTAAAAGACTACTTGGTGAATTGAGAAGATGGGTGGGGGAAATTGAACGGGAGTTGGGTGCCGGTGTGTAAAAGCTACTCTTTTTTTTTCTTTTTCACTTGCTTTTTCACTTTTATTTTTCAATTTTCGGTTTTCCATTTAAGCTAATTGGAAGTTTATTTCTAAAGTAGACAAGCCCAACCTATCACCAAAATTAGTGCATGGCTGTCTTAAATCGCTTGCCTTTCCCCAGATGCATGATCGCTCCCACAACGTTGAACGTGCCGCCAAAGGGACATGCGAGTGGCTGCTTCGGCACAAAACATTCCAGGAATGGACTGCTTGCCATCGTGGCCTGCTCTGGATTCAAGGAAAGCCGGGCTCTGGGAAATCGACGCTTTTGAAGCACGCCTTCAACCACCGCACACGAGCTTCTGCCTCGAGAAAAGACACCGTTGTTCTCTCATTCTTCTTCCATGCCCGTGGCGACGAACTCCAAAAGTCTCCTCTTGGCCTGTTCCGGTCACTTCTCCACCAGGTTCTCGGGGTGGCCCCTGACGCAGTGCCAGATCTTGTCGAGGCATTTGACAAGAAGACTCAACGGATGGGCGAGGCGGGGACCAAATGGCAGTGGAACTCGAACGAGCTACACGACATCTTCGAGGCGTCCTTGCCCAATGTCCTCCAGACCCGCCAGGTTTGGCTGTTCGTCGATGCGCTAGACGAGTGCGGCGAGGAAAATGCGGTCAACCTGGTCGAAAAGTTCAAGTCGCTGCTTCAGAGCATCTCATCCGCAAGTCGACAGCTTCAAATCTGCTTTACTTGCCGCCACTATCCGATTCTGCATCTGGACAGAGTGCTCAGGGTATGTCCAGAGCGCGAGAACGGCGAAGACATCTCGACCTACGTGAAACACCAGCTCTCAGAATTCAGCAGCCGAGCACCATCCACGATTCCGCAACTGATCACAGACGGAGCACAAGGCGTGTTTATGTGGGCGCGCCTCGTGGTGAAGCAAGTCCTAGACCTGGAGCGTGAGGGAAAAGGGTTGGGGGTGATCGAGACGGCCATTCGGCACACCCCTCCGGCTCTCGATGAGCTATACTGCAAACTTATCGAGGGGATGGGGCCAGAATCCCTGAAGCTGATCCAATGGGTCTGTTTTTCTGCGTGGCGTTTGCGAACGGATGAACTGCCATGGGCCATGATAGTCGATCCTGACGGCGCTTACAAGTCACTCGACGAGTGCCGCCGGTCCAATGACTTTATCACCGAGGACAACTTGGAACGAAGGATCAACTCTCTGGGTCGCGGTCTCGTAGAGATCGTACCGGCAGGTCGCAGTTGGATTATCCAGTTCATCCACCAGTCTGTCAAGGATTTCTTCCTCGACAAGGGCCTGTCAGCATTGAGAAACATCTCAACGCCAATCGATACGATCGGAATGGCGCACGATCGACTATCCAAAATCTGCTTACGCTATTTGGTCATGGAAGAGATCGTTCAGGCCGGGCCACGGGCGGTATTTGCTGACTTCCGTTTCTGGCAATACTCCATCGGCTACTGGGGAGAGCACGCCAGACAAAGCAGCAGCCAAGAGGACCTTTTGGAATTCTTTGGTTGGCCGTCGAATGCTATTGTGGAGCGATTCAACGCACAGGAGAGCTATGGAGCAGAAACCAGTCTGGTGCACATTGCGTGCCAGGAGGGGCTACCCAGGCTATTGAGGGCAATCCTGCAAACAGCAAGCCAAGCCGATGTCAACTTGAAAAATTCCTACGGCAACACACCTCTGTCGTTGGCTGCTTCTAATGGATACGAAGGCATCGTTCAACTTTTGCTTGAAAACGGAGCCAATATTGATTTGGCGGACATCGGGGGCCGGACGCCGTTATTGGAGGCTGCTTCTGAAGATCACGAAGGCGTCGTTCAACTTCTGCTCGAGGGAGGGGCTGACGCTAATCTGACGGACACCGGGGGCGAGACGCCGTTATTGAGGGCTGCTGCTGGAGGTTACGAAGGCATTGTTCAACTTCTGCTCGAGGGAGGGGCTGACGCTAATCTGGCAAGCACCGGAGGCAAAACACCGTTATGGTGGGCTGCTTTAAAGGGATACGAAGGCGTTGTTCAACTTCTGCTCGAAGGAGGGGCTAACGCTAATCTGGCGGACACCGAAGGCAACACACCGTTACGGATTGCCGAGGAGAAGGGGCATCGGGGTATTGTACGTATTTTGACAAGAGCTGCATTGTAACGTTATCCTTTCCTTTGCACCAGCCTTTTTTTTTTTTTACGGTGCTAGCGAAGAGAGAGCAATGAATCTAAACAGGAGGTGCGAGAATCAGAAACACTCAAGCTAAAGACATAAACTTGGCCTCGCGTTGGTTTACTCCTTTTTATACACATGACCCGCGACGAAGCCGGCGGGATGGACGGGTTCGACCCCCATGGCTCGTTCGCGGAGTGGGCCGCCAGGAACACGGGCCCGGCGCCTGTAGCGGATGCCAGCCACGGGGAGGGAGATGTGAAAAAAGAGAGGTTAAATCTAGTAGTTGGAATTCCGCAGTGCTGGGGCCACCGTCTTCCAGCGACAAGACTGGCCGCTGGCATGCTCACCCTTCATTTCCCCTCTGCAATCCCGCTTCCCAGCAACAATAATTTCGGGTATCGCGCCTCGCCGACCTCGCACACGGCGCGCAGGAAGCCCGCCTCCTCGACCCGCGCTGTCCACTCCATCATCTGCAGCCACCGCAGCGGCCTGTCTAGCCTCTCATCCATGAAGGGCTGGAACTGCCGCACGGGGACCACGCTGCTCGTCGTGTGGTGCATGTACTGACGCCCGGG
>NW_008804549.1:1701665-1706682 GCF_000145635.1 Gaeumannomyces tritici R3-111a-1 | reverse complement strand
TTCCTTTTTACGGTGCTAGCGAAGAGAGAGCAATGAATCTAAACAGGAGGTGCGAGAATCAGAAACACTCAAGCTAAAGACATAAACTTGGCCTCGCGTTGGTTTACTCCTTTTTATACACATGACCCGCGACGAAGCCGGCGGGATGGACGGGTTCGACCCCCATGGCTCGTTCGCGGAGTGGGCCGCCAGGAACACGGGCCCGGCGCCTGTAGCGGATGCCAGCCACGGGGAGGGAGATGTGAAAAAAGAGAGGTTAAATCTAGTAGTTGGAATTCCGCAGTGCTGGGGCCACCGTCTTCCAGCGACAAGACTGGCCGCTGGCATGCTCACCCTTCATTTCCCCTCTGCAATCCCGCTTCCCAGCAACAATAATTTCGGGTATCGCGCCTCGCCGACCTCGCACACGGCGCGCAGGAAGCCCGCCTCCTCGACCCGCGCTGTCCACTCCATCATCTGCAGCCACCGCAGCGGCCTGTCTAGCCTCTCATCCATGAAGGGCTGGAACTGCCGCACGGGGACCACGCTGCTCGTCGTGTGGTGCATGTACTTGACGCCCGGGGTGGTGTTGGCATCCTCGGCGCCGCCGCCGCCGCCGTTGTCCCCGAGCACGCCGTCGGCGATCCTAGCCGCCGCACTCTTGTGCTTCGTCTCTTGACCCTGGGGTTGGTGACCTCGGCGGGTGGGTAGAACCGCGACATGGAGACCTCGGGATATTCGTTTTTGCCGCTGAAGAGGATGGCGCGGACGCTGGAGACGAGATGGAAGCGCGTCGGGCGACTGTGGCTGGCGGCGAGGCCTAGAGCGGCAAGGAAGCCCGTCGACCGCACGCTCGGGTCGCGGATCGACGCGTAGGTGTTCAGACAGGACCCTTGGGCGCCGGCGTGCAAGATGAAGTCGACGCAGCCTATCAGGACTTTGATGCCGGCTTGCGAGAGGCCGAGGCTAGGGGCCCGAGGTCGTCCTCATGTATGACGACTTTGTCGCCTTGCGATCCGTCGAGGTTTGCGGTTCGAGCTAGCTCTGCGGCATACTCAGACGACACGGCGAGTCAGTGGACTTTGGCCAGGTCATCGCGGGGCAAGAATGAGCCGCGAGCCGAGCTGTGTGTGAGCGCCTGTGAGGGGGATTGTTTTCCTGTCGTTCCCTCTGCTAGCGGACTGGCCGCGGTCGGCTAGAAGGCGGCTTGAATGGGCAATCTTCGGGTGCCGCGCAGATGAAAGTAGTCGCCAGAGCAGCTAACAGGGGTCTTGGCAGATGCAAAGTCAGCCTTGGAACTCGCAGCGACGGTAGCCCGGGATCCGTGAACGGGCAGGGGAATCCGGCCGCATATTTTCCGGGAGTCGGATGAGCCAAAACGGCGAACGACATGGTAACCTTATCATCAGCGCGAAACAGAGCGTCACGATTGAGGGATCGACGGGCAGTGGCGTTGCGGTACTTGTTGGTAGTCTGGCGCTCGACCACTAGCGCCAAGGTTGGGAACAAAGGCAGTGGCTCGTCAGGCAGTCCAGAAAGCTCGCGGAACCAAAAGCTCAGTCTAGGAGCGGGGCCGACGGACGAGGGAGTGGACATGGCCTCGAACTCGGCTGTCGACGCGCCCTCGCCGTGGGTTGAGTCGACGAAACGGAACGAACAAGCTAAGGTGGACCAGGCAGTCTGTGTGAGCTCGCGGGTGGCCAGGTTGGTGGACAGACGAGTTCGCAACATGTAGTGGGCGAGCGTTTACCTGCTCAAAAGCTAGCGCAACCTTGTCAGCCTCGAGAGGGCCGCGGATTCATACCATGCCGTCTCATTGTACAAACTTTTGTCCTCGAGGAACTCGTGCAGTAGTCAGAATCAGATGCGCACCTGGTTCAAAGATAACGGACCTTGGCGCTTGGGCTTGGAAGCGACGGTTAACTCGAGATCCTGATCCGACATGTCCTGATGGGCCTTGTGAGCCTCTCCGAAACGAATATCGCCAGCGGCCGGGGGCGGCACCGACGATGCGCGTGTGCGTTCCTCAGTTGAGGACGGGGAGCTTGACCGCGGTGTGCGATGCCCGGCATCCGGGCGACTTGGGGAGCTATCATCTCCGTCCGTCGAGGTCGGTCGAGGAGAGAGCGGCAGGGGATGAAGAAGAAAGCAGCTCGAATATTTTCACGGATTTGTCTGCCATGCTGGCTGTCGCTGCACCACCGCCAGCAACCAAACGAGCAGCATCTGCCAGATATCGGGCGGCCTCTGCATCCTCAAACCAAGGCTTGGTGCTGTAAACAGCACGCGGCAGAGCTCCGCCCAGAGGCCCAAGGCAGGGCGCATTGGATCGGCGAAGTCATATGTTCCTGTAAGTCTTAGCACCAACGACCGACACGGTAACCTTGCCCGGAATCAATCAAAAAAAAAAAAAAAAGAATGTGAAGTAAGGGACATCCCGGGGAGCCCCCGCGGGGGCTCGAACCCGGGACCTCCCCCCGGGGACCGTGGGGTCCAAGGCGCAGAGCTTACGTCGTACCACCTAGACCACGCCACTATCCCCGGGCACGGAAGCAGCAGCACCAAACCAAGCTTATAAGGGGAGGAGGGCGCACCGCCGTGTCGTCTCCTAGCGACCTCCCAAGGAATGGCTGAGGATGTCAGTTGACCTAGAGCTCAGATGGCCGTCAAATCCTTTGACCGATATGCTTTTTGCATATGAGCCATCCATTCTCAACCAGCACCTTACCAACCAACTGGGAAAATCATGTATCCACCTACGGCGTGCCTGACCCTGCCCTTGTATAAACCTATCACTCGAAGAGGCCTTTGCCGGCTGCGCTACAGCTTGGACGAAGTGGAGATGATCCTGTCTGTCGTGGCCATTCACACAACAACGGATCTGCCGACGTGGACGCTGCTGCAGCTTGCCGCAAGCCCACAATATATCGCGTCCTTGGGGGAGTAGATGATGAGGGTGTTGTCGACGGAGGGATGGAACAAGACCTCGCTCGCAAACTTGAAGCCGTTCGTCAGCGCCTTAAAAGAAAGTCGACGACTGGAGCCCATTCACCTAGGTAAGCCGCACTGAGATATGTCGTCGGCCTTTCTCCTTCCAGCCTGGCCCAACCCTCGATACAAAAAAAGGCCAGCAGGTCATGGGTGATCATAGCTGGCATGCATTGCAGGGCGCGAGCGGACGCCGAACTAGAGGGCGCCGTTTCGTTGCCCAAAGGCCAAGTAGTAGTCGTCGACAGCTTGAGCATGATGAACCCGGCCATCCACAAGAGCCCGGAGAAGTACGACGCCCCGCCGGTTCTACGAGATGCGCAGGCGGCCCGTCGGCGAGCACAAGAGCGCGCTCGTTTCCACATCGCCCCGACTACACCGTCTTCGGACACGGCCAGCACGCCTGTCCCGGCCGCTTCTTCTCGGTGCTCGAGGCCAGCGACGAGTAAACGGGCATCCACGGGTCATTTGGACAGGATGATAACTTTCTCCAGTTTGAAACCTAGCTATAGAGGATAGGGAAAAGGTCGGGCAAGAGCGATGAAGCTACCCGTTGTCGGGCTGTGACATGTCGACGGTATTGTGTTCCTTGACCTGAGCTTGAAACCGAACAATCGAGGCGTGGGGCGGATTCTACGCTTGTTCCGGCGTGTAAGAGAAATTGTGTTGGCGTTGGGCGAGACGCGCGTTCTTGACATGGTATGTTCGCATGGCAACCACATTTGCTATCCTGGGCTTCGTTGCTGCCTAGCGGCTCCATATAGTCAACAAATGTGTTGCGCAATGATATATCCATCAAGTCGTGAGGTGTCGCCCACGACATCGTTGGAGCACAGCTCGAGGGCACCTGCCGGTTTCTGGTGGAAACGCAACACACGCAGTAGCTCCTTGGCCCTCCTCAGCCTTGCGCGCCACAACTCTTGGTCCAGCTTTGGGCACGAATGGGCAACGGTTGGAATGGACGGAAACGAGTGGCTGTGCTGCATACGTGTACGGGGAAAGTAGGATATTAAGCTGTGGGTCTGGTCAACAGGGTAGCGGTACATCGATTTGGCGGGCTTTTCTAAGGAAAAAATGTGGTTGGGACGTGGCCTAATTAGGAAGGATCTGCGGGTCGTAACGTTTGATATCCACTTTCCTATACCGACCCCCAGGCCCCAGGCCAAGGGAGGGGATAGGCCCTAGGCCCAAGGGAGGGGATCCCGACGGCTGAAGGTGGTCCCGTCTTACGGGGAGGGGTTGAGCTCGCTTCTTTATGAGCATCTTTGCGTGCCAGCTCGGGGACGTCGATTTGGATCCGATCTGGCCATCTGTAGCATCTTGTCTCTAATAGTCGAGCTTGAGTGCGATTTATAGCTTATCAGTCCATACGCGAGATTCTATCGACTTCGTCCTTCGTTTTTTTTAGCTCCCTATCCCCTCCCGAACTCCGTTCCTGCTCGATATTCCGGACGAGCAAAGATGGAGTTCATTACGCAGGAACGCTGGTACGTCGTTGCGCCGCTGTGTCTGGAGGCTCCGAACTGGGTGTCTCCATACTGTGTACCGCATCGAGGCTATGCGTTTGTTTACCGGGCTAACATGAACCACCTATACATCTCTCCAGTCCCGTATACGCCGTTCGTCTCTCCCACATCCATCCTCCCCACCTCCCAACCGAATACACAAACTAAACAAAACACCAAAACAAAAAAAAACACAAACAGTCCTTCTTTGGCGCCCTGGGCTGCGCGACCTCCATAGTCTTCACCGTCATGGGCGCGTCGTACGGGACGGCCAAGTCGGCCGGCGCCATCTTCTCGTCGGGGATAATCCGGCCGGACCGGCTGATGCAGAACACGCTGTGCGCCATCATGGCCCAGATCCTGTCCATCTACGGCCTCGTGGCCTCGGTCATCATCTCGGGCGGCCTGGTCGAGAAGATGGCGCTGCACACGGGCTTCATGCAGCTCGGCGCCGGCCTGTCGGTCGGCCTGTGCGGCCTGGCCGCCGGTTTCGCCATCGGTATCGTGGGCGACGCGGGAGGTGCGTTTTTTTGTTTGGTTTGTTT